>NC_056561.1:3330311-3361328 GCF_013358625.1 Macadamia integrifolia | reverse complement strand
TGCCCCCCTCCTTTATATATTTCCTTTTGTTGCCGTGTCAGCTTTTATTGATACCTATGATTACTTTCTTATCTTCTATTAATGCTTGTTGTTGACTTTGCTGTAGTTAGCGACAGTGTGGAAACACTCTCATAAAGGTGGTGAGTGGAGGCCTTGTATAGACAAGAGCATGGCGGGTATGAAGTCCATACTACCTTTTTTTTGGTAGAAGTCCATACTTATCTGAATATATATTATTATTATTATTATTATTATTTTTTTGGTGCTAGTTTTGTTTATTATACTTTTACTGTATTTCTACTTGATTAAATTGTATCAGGGACTACTTGATAGATAATGTAGAGCTTAATTTTATTTTTCAGCGCCTAATTTTATTTTTCAGTGTAGGCGCTGGTTCTACAATTCTGTCTCTTCTTGTTCTGATGGATATTTTCCCAAATATGCATTTGTATGCATTGGGTGTTTTGTTAAATAACTATTCATTGAAAGACAGAAAAAAGATACGACTCTCCAAACAGAGAGTACACCCACTACTAAAAAGGCCATAGCAACATAAATAATTGGAGATACAAAAGATTAGATCTCACAATGGAATACTGGTCCCAAACAATAATCTTGGATGAACAACTTCCGGCTTTGCCTGCTCATCGCTACCTTATTAGTGGTCCTTGGGTTCCAATGAGTCAAACGATTCAGCCTAGATGACAAGTGGTGCATAAGTAGAATAAGGTGAAAGAATTTTTTGGCTATTCCAAAGTGTTGTGCATCTGAGCTATGACATTTGTAGAATCACCATCCACAAGCACTCGTTCAAGTACTCTCCCGACAAACTCTATACCCATCTTGTATGCATTTTTTTTTGTTTCAACAGAATGAAGTGGAAAAATAATAAAGCTCAACTAATAAATTATTGACAATGTACGAAAATAATGAGGGGGGTCACATGTTAGAGATTTACTAGGGCATGTGACTGCCATGTGGTTGAAGAGGTTGCCAGTTTTGATAGTGGGCTTCTGGATTGGCTGCACCCAATCAGCCACTGGTTTTGATATATTTGATTTCTCCATTTTGGGATTTTGTTTGGATACATTTGTAACTTTGTCCCTTCTATTTCTCCTTTGGGTTGTTTACATATGTTCAGCTTTGGTTTGCCTTTTAAAACTACTTTTTCAAGATGGAGTTCTTAGCGAGAGGCTGGATGAACAGCTAGTAACCTATGTAATCATTTGTGCATTTATTCAACTGAATGGATGTTGTGTTCTAAGGTAGATAAGATAAGATTAATAGAACACAATGCCCACAGGACAGGATAACAGTGATCTAGAATTAAGTAGAGACAGGCCAGACTTGAGTTGAACCAATAGCTTAAAATCAAATACTTGGATGGGACTGAATGTTAGGTTGAACAGTGCTTAGAACGTTCAGAATGTATGCTCCAAAAATTAGGATGATCCAATGGATTGATCGGCAGAAACTGATGAAGGTAATACTTCTTCCCTTCCTTCCGAGTTAAATCTTTCCATTGTTGTTCAGAAATGAACAAGAGCTTGACCTATTCTCGTAGCCAAGTTTGTTTCTTATGATGCAATCTCTCTTACAGGTGTTGCTTTCTTAGTTGCTCATTCCTCAACTCCTGTTCCCAAGAATGTTATTGATGCCATGTCTAACCCAAAATGGAAGGAAGCTATAGGTGAGGAAATGATGTCCCTTAAGAACAATTGTACCTGGGAACTTGTTGATCTTCCAAAGGGGAGGGACCCTGTTGGATGCATATTGGTTTACTCAAACAAGTACCGGTTTGATAGCACTATTGGGAGATATTAGGCCACATTAGTTGCCAAAGGATATAGTCAAGTGTACGGAATTGACTATGCACTATTGAGAGATATAAGGGCAGATTGGTGGCCAAAGGAATAGTCAAGTGTATGGAATTGATTATTAGAAGACATTTGCCCCTATGGCTAAACATAATTTGATAAGGGTCATTTTTATCGATGGCAGCTAATCAAGACTAGCCACTATCAGGTAGATGTGAAAAATGAATTCTCCTATGGTGACTTGGAAGAGGAAATGTAGATGTAGACCCATCTAGGCTTCAAGTTTCCCTCAACTGAAGGGAAAGTGTTTCGTCTTAAGAAAGCTCTATACGGCCTTAAACAGTTCCCGAAGGGTTGGTTTCGAGAGGTTTGGACAACTTATACAGAAGAATGGATACACTTAAAATCAAGTTGACCATACTCTATTTAGTCGACGAGGTAATGATACTATCACAACTCTAATCGTCTATGTGGATGACAATGTGGTGACTAAAATGAACGGGATGAGATGAAAAGACTTAAGTCTTAGCTCAATAATTTGATATTAAAGACCTTGGAACCTTGAAATATTTCTTGAGAATTGAAGTGGCAAGGCCACATATCATAAATATCTGTCAAAGGAAGTTTGTGCTCGATTTGTTGAAGGAGACCAGATTTTTTGGCTATAAACCAACAAACTCACATAATCGATACAGGAAAGTATCAAAGCCTAGTGTGAAAGTTAATCTATATTTCAGTGACTCACCCTAATATTGCTTACATTGTTAGGGTAACGAGTTAATTTATGCATGCTCTTAAGAGTGGGCATTTGGATGATATGTATCACATCCAAAGGTATTTGAATGTAGCCCAAAAAAAGTGATGTTGTAACCATTTGAGGATTGAAGGCTAATTAATGCTGATGGACAAGATTTTGTTTCTAACAAAAGGTCTACATCAGTATATTGCACATTTGAGGGTAGCAACCTGGTTACATGGAGAAGCAAAAAACAGTTTGTTATGACAAGATCAAATGTAGAGGCGAATTTAGAGACATGGCTCATAGAGTTTGCGAGCTTCTATAATTGAAAAGGTTAGTTAAAGAATTGGGTTTGATATTGAGGGCTCTATGCGGTTGTGTTGTGACAACAAGGCTACTATAAGTATATCTCACAATCCTATACGACATGACAATACAAAGCACATTGAGGGTGATCAACATTTCATAAAAGAAAAAATTGTCTCTGGCTACTTCTATACTCCTTTTGTGAATACAGAAGACCAGTTGGCTTGATATCTTCTCCAAAGGGATTAATTCTCTCCAGTTCAGTACCCTCTTGAGCAAGCTGGGCATGTATGACATTTATTCTTCAACTTGTGGGGGAGTGTTAGAGTTCATGTAGTAAGGGTATTATGGATAATTTGTTAATAATATTTCTTTTTTTTTTACCTCTTTAGCTATTCTTATGTTATGTGGGGGTATTGATGTAATCTTACATGTTCCTTCTAGTTAGTAAATATAGGGGAGGGAAATTATTCTCTTTCCAAGTGTTTTTTGTGCATCTTCCTCTTCTTCTTTTTCCTCTCTCTTGTTATTTTCCCTTCATTACTTTGAACTAAAACTAACTATTTTATTTTGAGATCATGCTCAGTTCCTGATAACATTGATTAGAGTGACCTAATTCCAGTGATAGCCATGCAGATTTCACATCGTGTGGAGCCATTATATGAACTGTTTCACTTCATTAAAAATCTTACTTGGATTTGCCAAATTTGAATATATGTGCATCCATTCACCATCTACCCCCTTTCCTCTTGCTGGTATCTTTTGTACAAGTCTTTCTACACTAATGATCATTTTTCTACAAACTTTAAAGTGGATGATGTTGTGTTCCATATTATAGGTTTACCTGATTCAAACGGTTACATATATGTGGAGGCAAATGGTGGCTTGAATCAGCAAAGGACATCGGTTGTTCCAATTCCCTGTCACATTTTTCTGAGTTATCATTCTCTTATATTTCATTTTTTCCCCCAACCGGTGGAGTTAGATCTCACTAAACAGCCCTTGTTCTTACATTTTTTTTTTGGGTAGAATTGTTCTTACATTTTCTTACTTGATTACCTTCTTTGTTTTGCAGATATGCAATGCAGTTGCTGTGGCAGGTTATTTGAATGCAACACTTGTAATCCCATACTTCCATTTCCATAGCATCTGGAGGGATCCAAGGTTTGTTGTTCTGTCTATCCTTAACCTAAAAATCTAGTATGTAATTCAAGGTGAGTATTTACAGTTTTTTAGTTTCATGTGAGGCTTTAATCCATATTTCATTGAATATATATATATATATATATGATAATTTTGATACATTTGTCTTGATTGCTTTGTGCTTCGTATATACTCTTCCTTTCAGTATGGGTTATGATAGAATAGTTTTAAGGTCTACAGCTGAGATCCTGTCTGAAAATTACTGTTTGGGTTGACGTCTTTTCGCAAATCTATATTAGTATGAGTATACAGCCTGGAGCAAAAATCTATACGGTGGAGATAAAATTCACTGATCTTTTAAAGTTATGTATATACTTATCTCTGTGCATTTTATCCTATCTGTTAGGGATATGCCCACACTCCTATAGTTGGTTTTGATGATAATAAACATATGAAGGTATTTCACAATTTGCCTTTAAGTATTATTTTGTAGAGACTTCATATCAAAGATCGAATTTGATGAATGAATTGAAGTCATCAAATGGGGAGTATCAACAAGTTGGTATCAATGCTTGAAGAAGGTAGCAGAAAAATTCAAGCTTCAAGATGTCAAGACATGAAGCTCAAAGACATGGAATTGCAAACAAGAAGAATGAAAGAAGAAATGCCAAGAGTGGAAGTGAAGATAAAGACTTTAAGGTTCAAGTGGAGAAGAAGACCTCTAGGATAGAATGGTTGTTTATATGTAAACTGTGAACTTCCATATATACATGCACGCACCTAATGCATTACATAACATCATACTAGAATAACCATAGGACATACCTTGAGCAAGTATGAAAGTCCTTAGGTAGTATGGAACATACTAAGAAAATTGTGTTCTAGTAATATTCTGTGAAAACCACAATGACCTAACTCAAGGGCATTTTGAGTAACCTTAGAGTTAGTATCAAGAGATGGACCCTTCATAAAAGTTGTAGGAAATCGAGTCATGATTTCAACGCAACTAGTTTTGAGTCAATCCGAGGTAGGACCAAAATGTTATGGTCAAAACACTGACGACTAGTCAGTATGACAATATTCTGTCAAAACAGAGTCTGTCATGTTGGGTCGACTGGCACTATCCGAGACCATAGCCGGTCGACCGGCTAGACCTCTCGATCGACCGTTGACTACTTGAAAGTGCCCCCAACGACTATATTTTGCTCCAACGGCTCTTTCTGGTCTATCGGCTACCAATGGCGGTCGACTGATGGACCCAGAATATGACCGTTAGAGCCTGATTTGCTACCTAAAATGCTCCTAAGCTCACCTATAAATACCTCTAATGTTACTCATTAATTAACTATTAATCTCAAATTTGGAGAAGCATTATTTGAGCATTAGAAGTAAGAATTGGTCTACACCATCTCTTGAGTTCAAGTTCTTCATTTTACATTCAAGAGGAACTCAAGACCATCTACAAGTCTTCATCTACATCTTGGCAATTACATTACAAGTATCAAGAAGATTTCAAAGGTGCATTCATTCTAACATCATTGCATATTTCATTTCCACCACACTAGAAGTAATCCTCTTTTATTCTACTTCTCCATTTTCTATTTTACGTTAAGTCTAAACTATACTTAAGGCTTGTGTAAGGACCCTCTCATCCTTAAGAGATTGTAAGGATCCCCTTATCCTTAAAAGAGTGTAAGGTGCCTCTTTACCTTAAAGGAGATTGTTAGGTGCCTCTCTACCTGTAAAGGAGATTGTAAAGGCACATCTCTGTCTGTAAAGGAGATTTGTAAGGATACTCTTATCCGTAAAAAGATTTTAAAGGTGTTCTTCCCTACCTACTTTACTGAAAGGGAAAACTAGTGGAATACCTTACAAGATGATTCTTGTAGGGAGTGGACTAGACTCGGATTGAGTCGAACCACTATAAATCTTGGTTTTGTATGATTGCGACTTTTATTCCGCAACTTTTTTTCTTTCAATCACACTTGGGATAATTATTTCGAACATATTAAATTTCCACTAGTATAACATATTCACCCCCCTCTAGGTTATTTCACTATCAATTCCCAAGAGTACAATATTCCTGAGGTGGACTTAATCATCCTAGGCTATTGACCCTTGCACTGTTCATTCATGACTTTCGATAATGTTTGGTATTACATATGATCCTAAAGTAATATGTTACCACATCCTTTGATTCTACTAGATTGAAGATTCTAAAGTAATATGTTACTCTATCCTTTGATTCTACTAGATTGAATTAACTTAATTTGTTTACAGTCTGCTTCTGTCCTGGTTCATAAGCAGGTAAAAGTAGTGCCTACATTCACTTTGAATTTATTGTTTCATTGGCAATTATATTATTTTCCTACATTGGTATTTCATAGTCTGAACATTTTCTTCAGTTTATACTTACTGTTGTTTGCATCAATCAAAAATTGTGTGGTTGATTAATAATTTGTCCATAAGATCAGTCTGTGCTTTGTGGGTGAAAGCTTTGATACACATGCTACTCTTCTGCAGCAAATTCAATGACATCTATGATGAGGATCACTTCATTAGTACCTTGAAAAATGTTGTACGGGTGGTTGATAAGATACCAGAATACATAATGGAACGATTTGACCACAACTTGAGTAATGTTTATAACTTCAAAGTGAAGGCTTGGTCACCCATTCGATACTATAGGGATGCAGTTCTTCCAAAGCTACTTGACGAACAGTGAGTTATGCTATTCTTTGTTACTTGTTTCCTTTCACCTGCTTATTGCACAGATGTATGGAATGGTAAAGCTGAAAATTTAAGGTCCTTTTACAAGACTTGTATAGTGAAATTTTGAGTTTTATGGTGTCTCTCATTCTAGGTGATGTGTTGAAGTACCTCCAAGAGATCTATTTATGTTCTAAAAGTTATGTTCATTGATTAGAATAGGATAAAAATGCATGAGGCTAGTTTTTGTAGCTAATTACACATATTTACTTTGATTCTTTGTTTAGTGGGTGAGCCTGTGACCCAATGGTTAAGTTGCACTATTGCAACATGTTGGTCACATGTTCGAAACTTGGAAACAGCCTCTCCTGCGAAGCAATGGTAAGGCTGCGTACATTTGCCCCTCCCATACCCTGCCGTAGCAGGAGCCTTGTGCACTTGGTTGCTGTTTTTTTACTTTGATTCTTTGTTTAGCATTTTAATGAATAAGTTTAAACATATTTCTCTGCATATGATTATGCAGGGTCATCAGGATTTCTCCTTTTGCAAATCGATTGTCCTTTGATGTTCCTCCAGCAGTACAACGTTTTAGATGCTTGGCAAATTATGAAGCTTTACAGTTTTCAAATCCTATAGCAACTTTGGCAAACAGTTTGGTTGCAAAAATGAAAGAACGCAGTGCAAACAATAATGGAAAATATGTTGCTGTTCATCTACGCTTTGAGGAGGTCAGATTCGAGCTCGATAGGAGTTTTTTAATCATTCTGTTTATAGCATTCATAGGGCGTGAAATTTTTCTTTGTGCATACGGGGTGACTCCTTTCGAAAGAATTTTTCAAGGCATTTCTTGCTCTTTACTTTTTCTACAGTCATTGGGAATCCACAATTTCTGGATTTTGGAAGTCCATTGTATGGTTGCTCCTACTTATAGCTGTTTTTTGTTAGCTTTGGCTATTATCTTCTTCTTCTTCTTCTTCTTCTTTTTTCAGGGGGTTGGGTAGTTTATATAAGTTTCTGGGAAATAATACAGATTATTCTTTGGAACAAATTAAATTTTGGTAATAAGTTTTGGTTGTACCTTTTCATTTACAGGATATGGTTGCTTTCTCTTGCTGTGTATTTGATGGTGGAGACGAAGAGAAAAAGGACATGAATGCCGCTAGAGAAAGAGGTTGGAGGGGAAAGTTTACTAAACGTGGTCGTGTTATAAGGCCTGGAGCAATCAGGATCAGCGGGAAATGTCCCCTTACTCCCTTGGAGGTATTACTACTTTCACATCTACAGTCCTTTTGTTCCCTCTGGAGCTGTTTGAAGTTTATTGTGCATAGTTGTGCCTTGAATTAACAGTATCGGAGTTTTGGCTCATGTCCTCACATTAGAAACTCATGATCGCTGGGAAAATTTTCACTAGTTAGGGTTTGATGAGTTATATGTTGGATTAGCACATTTTTTTTGGATATAATCTTTGCTCAAATCATTTTTATGATTTATTATAAATTTATTGGCTATGTTAAGTCACATCTTCAATTTTCATTAATGCCTTCTTCATTGTTAATACATGTTAGTCAGGTTGGATTGATGCTCAGGGGCATGGGTTTCGATAATAGCACATCTATTTATTTGGCATCTGGAAAGATATACAATTCTGAAAAAAACATGGCCCCTCTTCTGGAGATGTTTCCACTCTTGCAGACTAAAGACACACTAGCTTCAGTTGAGGAACTTGCTCCATTTAAGGTATGGATGTTTTTTGTTTATCTTGTAGAATAGCTATATACTGATGGTCTTAGTCAAGGTCAGTGCTTTAACTTGAATTACTGCTTCTAGAATTACTCTTCCAGGATGGCTGCTATAGACTACACTGTCTGTCTCCACAGTGAGGCATTTGTGACAACTCAAGGTGGAAATTTCCCACATTTTCTAATGGGCCACCGGAGATATTTGTATGGTGGACACTCCAAGACAATCAAGCCTGATAAGAAGAAGCTAACATTAATATTAGATAACCCAAACATCGGGTATGTGCTCATCACATTACATGTCTCTTTCATTTGTTTGCATGCGGTGTGCCACATTAATTCTTCCTAGTCATAAAGCTTATTGTCAAACTGGCTGGGCATGGCAATGACATTGGAACCCAAATGTTGTTTATGGTTAGCATTTCAGCAGAAAGGCTAAAATTATGTATTTGCCATGATTCAATTTCACTAGTCAAAGGTGAAAATTTGATGACGGTTCCATCTATTTTCCTGGTTTTAATAGCCAAATTTCTTTAACGAAAATAATCCTACAAAAGGGATTTGGAAAAATTTCCATCATGCATGTGCAGAATATCCTTTTACATTGAAACAAATGGAGCCTAGTACACAAGGAATTGTGAGATATCATCTATGGATATAAACAATATGTTGACTTAATATTCTTATCAATATATATCAAAGAATACTTGCCTTTTATAATATGAAAAATATTTGTTTTAAGAAATTCATTTGACTTGGAAAGCATATATTTTTTCTGTACTTACACCCACAGCTTAGAAGCCCATGCACATATTTGGTATATATTTGGGCAGAGTTGCATATTTTCAGTGTACTTTTCTTTGTGCAGATTCTTTCTCTCAAAGTAATGCAAAGTTTTCCTACAATATATGAATTTTCTAATCAGGTTTTCAACTACTGTTGAGTGTTGAACTTACTGTTTTTGTACAAGAACAAAAAAACTTACTGTTTGAGTTAAGATGTTCTTTCATGCCTGTAATTACATTCTGGACATCTTTTGGTATGTGCTGATATTCATATTTGTGAATAACATATCATGCTAATGTTGGAGAGATACATATAATAAATATGAACCTTAATTTTTTTTTTTCTTTTCTTCTACTTCATGTAAAACTTGCACCTCTTTTTTCGTTGGTACCAATAGAACTTTTCCAAAAGTAATTGCATTCCTTCATATAGTGTTTGTTTTTTAATAGCTTTAGTCTCCTAGCCTTTTTTTCCCATACAATCAGAAGATAGCATTAAAATTCATGTGGTAAGAACTTTCTGTGGTCAATATAAATCATAAAGGCGGTTGCTTCCACTCTACTTTTTATGGAGACCTTTTTTGTATCCCATGTGCATACATTTGTGACCATTTGCATGTTATTACTATCATTGCTATTATTATTATTATTATTATTTTTTTTTTCTTGTTTTGTAACCTGTGTTTACCAATGGTGGGTTGGGGTGCCAATCACTCCTCTGTGGCTATGTTATTTTGGTTAACCAATCTCTTTTCACTCTTTTTTCTTTGAAATATTTTTCTGTTAATTAATGACGGGTAGGGGGTGATTTTTGTAGAGGGTCTATTTTGTTTTATTATTGGCAATATATTCTTTACATTCTCTCCCAAATTATTTAAAAAAAAAAAAAATCACTTCTTACAACTTGGTCCACATACTTCTGGCCCTTTCAATTCTCCTGATGATTTTTTACATGCGCCAGTATCCATTTACATGCTGCTCAAATGATGTATTAGAGGAGCTCTTGGAACATTTTGTAATTGGAATTTCTGCCATAAGTCTTCCCTGTGACTCTTAGTCATCATTATGCTAGATTCGTGACACATAATGAGAAACTGGGTAAATTTTCTTGTGCTGTGCTCCAAAGCTGAGTCGAGTACGTGGTGATACATGGCTGGGTTTGTAAACTAATTTAGAAGCAATTCATTGTATGTACTATAGGCTGTGGAATGGTAATATGCAGTTCAATCTGTTTTGAGAGAACCAAGTAGGGGTAGGGAAGATGTGTGTTGATTACGTGGTGGCTATACATTGGATGCCAACTCTAAAACTAGAGTGCTGAATTAGTCTCAGCATGGGAACTAGACTACTAAAGTTTCTTCACCTTTAAATGAAAGAATTCTAAATATTAACAGATTTTCCACAAGACACAAATAAGCTTTGTTAAACCATTGGATAACTCTTCTTTCTCCTTTCCGTACATTGAGTACACCAGAGAATTTCAAGTAAGCTTGAGGACTGGATCAAAAACCAGCTTAGTGTGGTCTGGTTTTAGTCTAATGTAGTTCAAATGGCAATAGCATCAAACCCCCTACGCATGATAGAAGCAACTTTGATTGATATCCTGGTCATTGTGACTGTTTAGTCTACTTTTATAAAGACAAGGACTGGTTTAATAAGCTAGTTGTTTATTAGATTGCACTCGATGGTTTAGGTTTTAATTATGGTGTTGGGTTTCTGCCTCAGGTGGAAGTCCTTCAAACGTCAAGTGCTGAGCATGCGCTCACACAGTGATGCAAAGGGAATTCAGCTCAAAAGACCGAATGACTCCCTATATTCCTTTCCGTGTCCAGATTGCATGTGTCGCGTAAACAAGCCAGAACGTCACAGATCCTTATCAGCTCCTTGATTTATTTGGAACGGTATTCTGATGGATTGTTTTTGTTCCTACAAATTGGTGTGTGCTTCTCGTCGTTGACCCTCATTCTTTCCGTTGCGTTGCTTTAATTTTTCCCATCGGAGAGAGGTAGCACAAAAATTTTTGACCTTCACAGATTTTCGCAGTGAGCACATTGCTCTGATTCTTTCCATGGCAGTGAATAAGGAGAGTTATAACGACCCTTCTGTACATCTGCCGAAAGAGGTGAAACAGATCCAAATTTTCAATGCTGGCAGTTACCCGGGCACCAACAACTGTTTTGGTCCATTTTTTTCAGCTGCAGCTGCTGCATCTAACAAAGCCTTGACCTGACAAATTGAATTCATTTGCATGATCAGTTTTTGCATTGCTTGTATGTTATTTGATCTCATCAATGTGTGGAAGGATTGAAAAAAGATGAACAGACACTGTATACATTGTCATTTATCAAATCAGTAGACTGATTTTTATTCTCTCTCTTGGGCCGCTCAGAATCCAATTTCTTCTAATAGTCAAGGTTATAATGAAAATTATGCCTCTGTTCCCTCTTTGTCCTTGAGTTAGCAAATCACTACTATGCTATTAACTAATATTTTGTTGTTACATCATCCCATAAATGCTCCCATTGCATCCTCTCAAATTTCTTGATTGCCAAAGCTGGTAGTTCTGTTGATGGCATATAATAAATTGGAATATTTAAAAGTGTGCATTCCGAGACAGCTGGTATTTCTGTTGATGACAGGTAATAAATTGGAGGAACAATACCTAACCCCGGAGAATGCTTTGGAATCTTTTCAATTGCTTGTTTGAGAACTACGATCTTTGGCTCTAGAACTAAATCATTTCCGTGTATCTGAAAAGAACTTCCGGAGTATTTATAAGTGTGCATTCTGAAAGAGCTGGTATTTCTGTTAATTGAGAACTCAGATCATTAAATGGGTAGTGTTGAACTAAGTCAAAGTGTCAATCCTAATCTGTATGGGATGAACAGTCCATTTGTGCCCTTATGTCCATGAGTAACCTCCGCCTCCAACCAAACGGGTCCTTGACCCCTTGGTCTCTTTTTCCCATTTACTTGTCTCCCTCAAGTCCTCAATTTCTGGAAGGGGACCCAGGACCATGGATTTAAAACTTAGAATCGAATTGGGCGAATTGGGCGAATTGGGCGAATTGGGCGAATTTGTCGATTGCAATCTTGATTCTTGCCGTATCAGAACAGGCGATCAATAGTGTTTCTAGAGTTCAGATGGAATGTGACCGATTCCACACTGATTTTGGCCGATCTAAAATGGAATCGGGTCAGGATCAGTTGGACCCGATTCAGATACCGATTCGTTGATCTAAAATTCTGCCCAAACCACTGAACCATTATTTCAAAAAATGGATTCTGATTAATGGAATCAGCCGATTGGGGTAGTTGAGAAGCAAAATGCAGCTTTTAGCCTTATACAATACTTCTTGAGGAATAGATTTGAATGAACAGTAGGTATTTCTTCTAAGCTGAAAAAGAGGGTGGGTTCAAATATCAGTTAGCCGGTGTGTTGATTATCCACCATCTGATTGTGCCCTCATCCTCATTGATCAATACGTGTGTGCTTTAATGAAAGAAAAACCTCAAAGCGGCATGGTAATTGCAGTGTTGTACTGCCAAGAATCATGCAAGAACCAAAGGATCCTGTCTGTTTGACTTCGCTGCCAAAATGAGTAAAGGGTTTGTGGCTGACAGCCCACAAGTGATAAAGCCAATTACAACCCTTTTGATCATGGGAGTCCCAGTCCCTCAAATTATTGTAACCTCCTGTTTCCTTTGAGTCTGAGCAAAAATTAGGGTTTCAAAACCATCACGCATAAAAAAAAAAAAAAAAAAAAAAAAAAAAAAAAAAAAAGGTTGGTGGGGTGGGGGAGTGTCTTGTATCCCAGAGTGCGACTCCGCACCTAAGCAAGACCCAATCATTGTCTTCCTTTTAGTCGGAGGATAGGGAAAGTCAATTTATATAAAGGAGAAAGAGATAGATAGACATAAGAACATAGGCATGGGAGCCATGCTCTCAAATAAGAAACTTTCTTTCAAAAAAAAAAAATTAATGTTTCAAGCCGAGCCAAAAAATTAGGGTTTGGATCATAATCAGCAAAGCCTAATCTCGATTTCGATCAATTTGGAGTTGCTAATGCTGCAGAACCGTGCTTGGTTTTTAGTGTTCAGGTCAATTTTAACCAAATCCTGGCTTAATACCGGTTCAGACTCAATTAAACCCAATCAAAATCTTGATTCCGACTTAATAACCTTGGTAGCAATTGCCCAAAAGAAGAAGAAAAGAGGGGGGGAGGGAATTGTACTAACAATACATGCTGTTCAAGTTTGGCCTTCCCTTTGGCCGATCCATCAAAAGTTCTCTAGATCTTGGGCTGGACTTTGGACCATAAGAATCTCTCTCTCTCTCTCTCTCTCTCTCCACAGCCCCACTGATGTAGTATTTGCATTAGAAAATTAATTGGATTTTTTACATCAATCTCTCTTACAGTTTGTCGAAATTACATAATACCCTTAAAATCAAAAAATTATATTTAAACTCACAAACACCGTTAGTATCTTATTTGGATTAAGCCCTTCAGTTTCGTTGAAAATTTTTGAAAACCCGAAATTGCCCTTTTTATTTGCAGATACTCAACTCTCAGGCGGCAAGTTCATAATCATCCCTCTCCGGCAACGGCTTCTCGGACGCGATGATATGCTTCACGTTCGCTGCCGGGGAAGTATTCTCTGCAGACAACTTGTATGAATTCAGGCTTTTGAAACCCATCTTTTTTCTCAAATTGGGATCTTCACAGGCGACGGGCGAGAGACGAAGAAAGAGCAGGGAGGGACTCCGGCCGCCGTGACAAGCTGAAGGAACCATTCCCATATATCCCATCGGAATAATCAAACAACCCTTCCAACGCCACAAATCCACCGCCGGTTTTATCTTCCTCGTCGCCAACGATCCTAAATCACAATTGGCTTCTACTTTTCATCTTGTTTGTGCAGATTTGCAGAGCTCTTTTTGCTCTTGACGAGATGGGTAGTTGGTGTCTTCGTTTTTGCTAAGCTAACCCTAACTCTCTGTTTGTGATCATTGGTGTTCTGTGATTTGGGGGTTCTTTGTAGTGTGGGTTTTTTATTTTCTTGCAAAACAGTTCCATTCAACTAATGAAAAAGGTGGAGGAAGGACATCAGATATATGATGGCAGGTAATGGATAGCTGAACCAGGCTATCTCCAAAAAGCTTTTGAACTCCACTGGCTGAGCAAACAGCCCACCAGGATAGTAATTGAGCTTTGTGGTTCAGGTGAACCTAATGCTACTCTCGCTGATATCTGCAATTTGTTAATGGATAAATGACCTCTTCCTCTATAGGAAAAGGAAAAGGGTAAGTCTAGCACACAAACTCGAAAGCAGAAACCATCAATTTTGAGTGGATAATCCCTTCCTTCATAAACTCGTGAACACTTTCTCTTATCAGGTCTGGAAATTTACATAATATTAGAGCATGTTCTTTCCAATCTTGGTTCGGTTATGAAATCCCATCGACTCATATCCCTGATCTGATCATCAAATCCCCAGATCTGATCCATTCCAACGGTCTCCGGTGTAACACGCAACATATCATACCTTCCCCTTCACAGTCCCGTCTTCGCTTTTTTCTTCTCTTCAGAAGAGGAAAAATTGGGCGGAAGACCAAGTTCATCGCCGGATGCTTCAAGAAGATACCCCAGATCAGGCTGTGAACCGTCGGAATCTGACAATGGAGTCGGAGTTAGAGTTACAGACGCCGGCTGTGGTAGTTGTGTAGATAAGTGGGAGTTTTTGGGTTAAAGAAGTTCATTGCAGCGAATGGGGCAACCATTAAAGTACCTCGAGCTCCGATTCCAAATCCGACAACGAAGAGGACGAGAGAGACCGACACAAGAGATCAGAGATTGGTTCTAGATCGAATTTTGGATCTTCATTTCACACTGAGACCACAGCGAAGCCGAAATATACACCAGTGGGGAAATTTGAGAAAATCGAAACGAGAAAACTCAAGCTTGACATGCGTACCGCCATCGTGGGCATGGCATCAGAGGGCTGGAATCTGATGGGGCCTTCTTCCCAGAGGTACCCGTCCCTCTCCATCGTCACAATGTTCGCCCCAACACGGTCTCCGGCTTCTGTCACCATAACCTTACTGGCAATTTCTGGGTAGTTCGTCACAAGCGCTTGCGCGACGCAGAGACCGCTGATGCCGGCCCCAACAACGACACAGTCCACGGAATAACCATTGGATTTGTCACCATCAGCCTTCGGAGGAGAAATGGTGGATTCCTTTGCTACCAAGCACCGAAATGAGAAAACTCAAGAAGAGAAAACAGAAGAAGGGGGTAATTTTGTCTTTTTACATTCTAAAAATAACAATTATCTAACCGTGTAAACTTTATAGGTTTAAATGTAAATTTCAGCAAACGACAGATAAGATTGATGTAAATCACCCAAATTAATTATACAAGCCTACAAAGGACAATAGTATCCCCCTTTTCACCCCCACAGGCCACAGCCCCACTGATGTTCTATATGCAATAGAAAATAATCTATGCAAGGACAATAGTACGGTGCTAATGGGTTCTCATGAAGCTTCCACTTTGTTTTACCATTTTGAATTTTGGGACCAATGGATCTGAATTTAGTACTTAATTTTACTTGGGTAGATTTATAGATTGTCATTTAAAAACTCATAGAAAAGGTTTCTAGATCTCAGTAGTCTATAAGACGACAACAATTCCAATATGATTCATGTATGACTCTTGTCTGATAGCAGCTATTCAAGTGACATTAAAATTAAAATTAGAAAAAAACCACACCATCCAACCTGGTGTTCCTAGGTCTCAGATTTTTCTACAAACATTTCTACTGTGCTTCATAAATAACCATCCAGATTCCTTGACACAGTACAATCCATTCTTTGAAATTTCTACACCCACCGTTAACACCAGATAACCTAACCCTTTTACTTCTACCAAAGAAAAAACCTAACTCTTTACCCCACCAAAAAAAATATATATATGGGTTGGTGGGCCATGTCTGTGGGGGCCTTAGTATTTTACTTTTGTTTGACCTTTATTGGATGCTTGTCTATATATTCAAAAGTTTTTACACTGCCACTGATTGAGAAATATGGTGGGGTGGTGCCCTGCATTCTACAGAGTCTACCATTGAAATGCCACTCAAACATGTGAATCGAATATTTTTGTTTTTGAATGCAGACACTGTTTCACCACTGACAATCTGACAACCTCGAGATTCCTCGTGATTAGGGGAACTTTGTCATCATCACACTCCCAAAAACATTAACAGCCTCCCTCTTTCTCTGCTCTCCCCCCAATGGAAGTGAGTCCATTTAACCTTTACCTTCAAATGTCACCTTATGGCTTATACAACCTGTAGCTTTTAATCTTTTCTGAGTCCCAAGAACTCTACATTTTAGAGACCCACACCCACCTTCCCTTCTTTTTCTCTTTATAAACAAGTTCATCCACACCCATTGGCTACACTTGAGGACAGTCAGTTACTAAAGCAGGACAAGACCCTCTACAACGCCATCCCTAACTCTGCAATGGGGAAGTACATGAGGCCTCTCCTTGCTCTGTTCTGTGTTGCTGCCTTCTTTGCTTACATTTCAGGTACTCTCCTCTTACTCTCTCTTAACACATTTACACACAGATTTATTTGCAAATGTAGCTAATGGAAGTATTTGTTTGCTTGTTTTGATGTGCAGTAGAGGTCTCAGCAACCACAATAGCATTCTACAACAAATGTGAACACCCAGTATGGCCTGGAATCCAACCTAGTGCAGGGAAACCCATTCTAGCAAGAGGTGGGTTTAAGCTAAATGCAAAGCAAGCCTACTCCCTCCGAGTCCCTGCAGCTTGGTCAGGCCGCATATGGGGTCGCCATGAGTGTTCCTTCGATGCCTCCGGCAAAGGCAGCTGCGCCACTGGCGATTGTGGTGGTTCTCTCTACTGTAATGGCCTAGGAGGAGTACCCCCTGCAACCCTTGCAGAGATAACACTTGGAGAAGAAGATTTCTATGATGTAAGCCTCGTTGATGGCTACAACCTTGCAGTCTCCATTACCCCATTTAGGGGAAAGGGGAAATGTAGCCGTGCGGGTTGTATTAGTGACCTGAACGCAATGTGCCCAGTTGGGTTGCAGGTGAAATCTCATGACAAGAAGGTTGTGGCTTGCAAGAGTGCTTGCTTTGCCTTCAACTCTCCAAGGTACTGCTGCACTGGAAGCTTTGGGAACCCACAGACATGTAAACCTACTGCGTATTCCAAGATCTTCAAAGCTGCTTGTCCTAGAGCGTATTCGTATGCTTATGATGATCCCACTAGCATAGCTACTTGCAGTGGTGGAAACTACTTGGTTACCTTCTGTCCTCACCATTAGAGGTTCCAAGTTCCAACCTTTACTGCCATAGTGCCATACCTTTCTTCACAGAAAGGAAAGAAAAGTCAGAAACCTATTCCTTGGCTTGGCTTTGGGCTTTGGGCTTTGGGTTTTGGGTTTGGGGTTTTGGGTTCCTCCTCTCTTCAACTCTTACCTGTAGCTACTAGCATTGGCTCTTTCTTCCTTGCTTTCTCCTTTGCTATGCATCTACTATAGTGGTATTACCTATTTTAATCTTAATGAATTATTAAAGTTAATGTTCTATTGTTGCTTATGATTTGAATTTCAACTCTCAAGTTCATGTTTAGCTTCTGGTGCCTCGAGAATCTCAGATGTTCTTTTTTCCATTATTTCTTCAAGGAAGTTAGAGGGGTTGATTAGGCTTCCAATTTCCTTGCTTGGGAGGCTTGTGGGGTGGTGGGTGTTTGCTTAAAGAGGTGAGAATGGAACTTGCAGTTATGCTGAAGGTTTTAAAACTCGGTGTTGGTATCGGTCACAGTCAAAATCGATACGATACGGATCGGTATCAGTAAATATCGGTCAAGGCGCGGTAAAAGGTCGGAAATCATACAGTTTTCCCAGATCGGTCATGGTATCGGCTAGGATCGGTCAATTTATTTTTTCTATTTTTTCAGCAATCGTTATGTATCTTTAAAAAGACCGAGATTTCGATCCAACCAACCAAAAAAAGAAAAAAGAATAACCTGAACAGCGCTATGGAAGATCCCTCCCAAACCTACACGATCCTTCAAAGATCTTGTTGATCTGTGTAGCGGTATTATTCGTCTTAACAGAACCAGTATTTGCCACATCGTAGACATGAAGGATCACATCCGTCATCTTCAGAGCAAATCAGTAACTGTATCTCTATATTTCTTCTTCCTAATCCCTAAGATTTGATTTCAAAAACTAAAACCTAAAACTCTCCCCTATCTTACATGGCATCTATTGTATGGTGTGAATCACTCCGAAACTCTAATAAACACCGATACCACCATCGATTTAGTTACCAGAAAAAAAGGAAAGGCCACATCTTCTACACCTTCTCCACCATCTCCACCATCGCCACCACCTCCACCTCCACTACTACCGTTCTTGAAGGACATTGGTCGATCGTCTCGGACACACTACCCCCCGTAGCTCCCAACGCTGACAACGTTTGGTAGAGAGAACTCGAGTGTTCCTCCGCGGTTTGGCTCGCCTCCGCCGTAGACGCCTGCGACGGTGCCGCTACGGCAACGGGATTCATCCTGTAGCCGCATCTCTCTCTCTCTCTCTCTCTCCTCTCCTGTTCGTCCATGAGTTTAAGTTTTAAAAAATATTTTTTTAAAATGGATCGGGTCGGATTGGTATCCGATACCCAGGACGATACCGATCCCTGTCTCAGGATCGGTCTCAACCGATACCGATCCGATACCGATACTTGATTCCATGGTTATGCTGCAATGGTGGATACTGAAATAGATGATTTTTAGGCAGGTTAGGTAATTGAGTACGCATGACGGCATGAGTGAGGAAGGTACCTAACTACCCATGACAAGTGATGGCCAACCCTCCAAACCAAGGTTTTAAAAGTAAACTCGGGATCGGTCTGGATCCGACAGATTCATCCTCAAAAAGAAATGATCCTCTGAACCATTTTGCTCTTATAGGTGGATCGATATATTGAGGATCGGACTTGACTGATACAGATCTGGGCGATCTTGATCAATCCAGTCCGATTTTTAACATCATGGTCGAAACCTATACTTGATCTGATTGATAGTTCATCCACTAAGACGGGTCCGACTAAGTATTGATGCACTCATAATTAACTTAAATTTTTTGCATAATTGATTCACTCTCATAATTAACTTAAATTTTTTGCATAATTGTTGAGGGTGTAGTGTAAGAATTGGAAGCGCATTTATCTTCCTTCGAAAGTTGTCGGAATTTTATCTTACTAAGATCTATAGATACATCTTCTAATCCAAAAACATTTCTCAAGTCAAAACTCAGGCTTGTTGAATTTTGCATATAATTATTTTTCTCTCAATATTTATAATATAATCCTCAAATGTTCCTCATGTTTTTCTATTATTCGAAGTGGCTTAAGGTGTAAATTGTTCATCTATTAAGACGGGTCCTACTTATGTAATAATAGATGTGCTCTCATAATTACCTCAAGCTTTTTTTTTTTTTTTTTTTTTTAATTCCGTTCTTTTATCCCTATTATTGCCAACCAAACATACCCTTAAGTGGAATGTTTAACTTGCATGCAGGATTTTAGACATGGAGTGAAGGCATGGTTACCATAGAAGTGAAGCAAAATAAGAAACAGAAACCTCAAATCCTAATTTCTAAAAATGGGATTGTTATTAGAAGGACATTACGTTTCAAAAAATATTTCCGTCCTCTCTACCCGTTTACGTCTCTTCTTCCTCAACTACGGAGGAACTGTCGGTGCTTTAGAAGCATGTAGAGTCTAGCTCCCTACTGTTCTCATTTTCACCAAAGCACCGAGAGTTCCTCTGTAGTTGAGGAAGAAGAAAAGTAAATGGGCTCCCAAAAACCCTAGATTTTCGTGGTATAATTGGGTGGGTTTCTGCCTCCCTGCAGCTGAAATGGGTCCAGCATAGGTTGGGCTCTGGCGAGGTTCCTTAGCCCTAGAATGTGTTTCCATGACGTGTCGCAATCCTGTGCTTCACTACTCCTCATCGCACCTTAGCCTCCGTGCAGAGGATGTTTTTCTCATTCTATCAATAAGATATCAATCAACTCAGGAAACAATTGTCTTCCACACTCTATTCATCATAGCAAAAATGTTTGAGGGTTCAACCCAAAACATTAAACTATTGGTTTTCAAGTTTTCGATTTTAGCCCCTGTGGTCGTTCTTATTGGTCCAATTGGTTATATTTAACTGATCGTTTAAAATATATATATATATATATATTACTAAAATCAAAACCAAAACCAAACCAATTAAGGAGTTTAGTCATTGCATTTTTTCGAATGGTTTCGGTCAGGCTTTCAGTTTGGCCACCAAAATTGACTCCTCCTCCTTCTTCAATAGCTTGTTACCCCTTAGTTCCTTTCCCCTTTTTCTTGGGTGGAAGTTGAAGCAAACTATGCCATAATGTTCGAAATTGAAATGAGAGAGATATTTTCATCTCTTCCTAGTTGGAACTTAGAAAAACAACAATGTACTCTAAAGCTTTTGATAAGAATTTTTTCCCTTCTTTTATTCTTAATTCATACAATATACAAAATGACTCAGTAACTTTGCTTGACTTGATAGTTGAGTTTGAGCCATTGTGGGGTCAAGAAAATGTCATAATGTACACAACCTTACCCTCACATCATGATGATGCTGTTTTCCAACTAAAACCCACAACCATTAGGTCCAATAGGGCAAACATATCGTCCCACCAAGATAGGCTATCAAATTTCACAAGTGGGCTATCAAGTTTCCCAAATCTATTCAATGTATAGCATGCCGAAACTTGTTATGATCATGAACCCTCCTCGATGAGTATTAAGTTCATCCATTAGAGTTGATCAATCAACACTACAAGTATTTTAGTATTCTATGTTCGATTCAATCTGAAACCCAACCATATAAGAATATGATAGTCCCCAGCAGAAGACATTGATGATTATTAGAATGCAAGGGAAGAGAAGATGATAGCCGTCCTTGCTGCTACTCTAAGAACAAGAAAGAAAGACCCTCTTGCTCAGAAAAGCATCACTAGATCGCTTTCTTTCTACTTCACCCAACCCAAAACACCTCAACAACGAAGCACTCATCCTAGTCCTCGTGTTCATAAAAAAGAAGAGGAGGTAGTAGCAGAAGAAGAAGAAGAAGAGAGCATAAGCAATAGGAACCATTGGACCAGAAGGATTCACAGCCTCTGCACTGCTAAACGTAACGTAGACGAAGCTCTTCGCCTTCTTGATCGTCTCCGTCTCCGGGGATATCGTCCTGATTCCCTCAACCTCAGCAGTATAATTCACGCCCTCTGCGACTCCAATCGTTTCTCTGAAGCCCATCACCGCCTTCTCTTCATCGCTTCCGATTGTGTCCCCGATGAACGCACTTGCAATGTCCTCATTGCTTGCCTCCTTGATGCCCGAACTCCCAAACACACCTTGCAAGTTGTACATGGCTTGCTTACAGTGAAGCCCGCTTTTGTCCCCTCTTTGATCAATTACAACCGCCTCATTGATCAGCTATGCTCCATATCACAACCAAGCGAAGCTCACCGGTTGTTCTTCGACATGAAAAGCCGTGGGCACTCTCCAAACATCGTCACCTATACCGCTCTTATCCATGGTTACTCAAGAGTTGGCCAGTTGGACGTTGCTCGGAAGTTGTTCGATGAAATGGTTGATAATGACATCCTGCCTAACTCACTCACTTACAGTGTCTTGCTGGAAGGAGTTCTTCGAAAGCGCAAGGTTGAGGAGGGTATGGAATTGATGCAGGAGCTTTGGGTGAAGATGGTTGATGAGGAGGACCCTTCTGTCAACAATGCAGCTTTTGCTAATCTCATTGATTCTCTGTGTCGAGAAGGTTTCTTTCATTTGGTTTTTAAGATAGCAGAAGAGATGCCTCAAGGGAAGAGTGTTAATGAGGAATTTGCTTACGGGAAGATGATAGATTCACTTTGCAGAGCTCGGCGGCATCATGGGGCATCGAGGATTGTGTACATAATGAAAAGAAGGGGGTTTGTTCCAAGCTTGCTCTTATACAATTCAATAATCCATGGTTTGAGCAAGGAAGGAGGCTGTATGAGGGCTTATCAGTTGTATCATGAAGGAATTGAATTTGGGTACGTGCCATCAGAGCCTACTTACAAGGTCCTCGTAGAGAGTCTATGCCAAGAAGCCAATCTCTGCAAGGCTAAGAACCTCCTTCAATTTATGCTAAATAGGGAAGGTGTTAACAGGACTAGAATCTACAATATATTCTTGGGAGCTCTCTGTCTTATGAAAAATTCCAGTGAGCTTCTAAACATACTAGTCTCCATGCTTCAGATGAATTGCCAGCCTGATGTGATTACCCTCAACACCATTATTAATGGTTTCTGCAAGATGGGAAAAGTTGAAGAGGCCATGAAGGTACTACATGACATGATGATGGGAAGTCTTTGTGCTCCAGATGCTGTGACCTTCACTACAATTATTTCTGGTCTATTGAATGATGGAAGAACCCAAGAAGCCCTTGATATGTTGCATAAAAAAATGCCCGAAAAGGGTCTTTGCCCTGGTGTTGTGACTTATAATGCTGTTCTTCAAGGGCTATGTAAACTTCATAAGGTCGATGAAGCTGTGGGGATTTTCAATGTCATGATTAGTAATGGAGTAATAGCTGATTGTACAACTTACACCATAATTATTGAGGGGTTATGCAGATCTAACCGCATAGAAGAGGCTAAGAGGTTTTGGGAGAATGTTATTTGGCCCTCAGGGACACATGATGATTTTGTCTATGCAGCAATCCTCAAAGGTCTATGCACTTCAGGAAAGCTGGATGAGGCATGTAATTTCTTATATGAACTGGTAGATTGTGGGGTGGCTCCAAATATTGTGAATTACAACATTCTAATTGACAATGCATGCAAGTTGGGTTTGAAGAGAGATGCTTACCAAATAATGGGAGAGATGAGAAAAAATGGTATAACACCAGATGCTGTCACATGGAGGATTCTAGAGAAGTTGCATGGGATTACTAGGAAGAAATTCCTTGCTGATGATCATATGTTAACATCTGAAGAGGTTGCATGAAAGTTGGATAGGGATGGTGGAATACCGGAATTAGTGGACAAAGATTCGCAACTTAGCATTTGAGAGGAAAAAATAGCATCTAGAAGAGATTCAATTAACCTGTTCAAGACACATGAATAAATAAAGAAGAAACACCAGAGTTGATGGTGTTACCTGCATTCAGAAGTGGAGGGACTGATAAGTTGCATGGGTGTTGGAAAGCTGACTCAGTAACACAATTTTTGGTCCCAGATAAAGGAGATGGTGTACATTTATGAATAAGTTCTGCATTTCATGATTGGAGGACAAGCAATTTTGTTATGCAATTAATGTTCTGGTCTACTATGAAAGTAGGAGTCTTGATTGCAACAACAATATATGTTGTGTTAAAAAGAACCATCTCAAGAGGAATATATTTTCTTCATAACATTTGATGGATCCTAAGTTCGATCTTCTGATTCCTCCCATGGATGGCACTACTAGAATACATTGATATGCAGCAAATCTGAGTTACTGCTCTCAAGCGTATAAAAATTTAAAACTTGCAAAATAGGGCACAATGGTGAGAGTCCATGTTTTGCACTCTGTTGATGCTTTCATTCCATCTTAAACATTGCTGAAGTTAAGACCTTGTCAGGCTATGAATTTCAGATTTGGCTCCATTCATGGATTATTGCAGAACTGAAGGAGATTAGTGGATTTTTGCTCTTACAATATTTCCAAGGAGTCTACACTGCACTTTGCAGCCAGAGGGAGCAGGACCATTTGTTCTGTTCACTTATGAGTCCAGCTTCTTTTATAACTGTTACATTCTGTCTTGCTCAATGCCTTGATGAAACTGTTTCAGATTATGCTTCATTGATGATCATCAATGGATTGTTTTCAGGAGCATATTTCTTTGTTCCCTATTGCTCCAAACATCTACAATGTGTCCTGGAACGCCACCCAACTGCGCCCAGCGTCCTTTCTCAACCCACTTGCACCCAATTTCTGCCTCACCTTGCCCTTGTCCTCCCACAATCCCTTGTCACCATATATATTTGCTAAAAGTACGTATGGCCTATGGCTTTGTGGTTCTAATTCCATAATTTTTGCTGCTGACTTTTCTCCCAGTTCTGTCTCTCCATGAATCCTACAAGCACCAAGCAATGCTTCCCATACCAATGCATCTGATTTTATTTCCATATTTTCAATAAATGCCTCTGCTTCTTTCAATCTCCCTGCACGACCCAAGATGTCGACCACACAAGCATAATGTTCCATTCTAGGCTTGACACAATGAACATCAATCATGGACTTAAAAACTAGAAGCCCTTCATCTACAAGCCCTCCATGGCTACATGCAGATAGGCATCCAAGCAATGTAACACTATCTGGTTTCAATCCTTTAATTGTCATTGCTTCAAGGATACTAAGAGCCTCTCTTCCCTTCCCATGTTGACCAAATCCTGTAATCATCACTGTATATGATACCACGTCATGGTTTTCCATAGTCATGAACACTAACTGGGCATCTGCTAAGCTGGCACACTTGGAATACATATCTAAAAGAGCATTCTGCACTGATACATCAAAACCACAATGTGATTTGATGATCCTAGTATGGATTTGCCTTCCTTGCTCGAGGCTTGCCAAACTACTGTAAACTGGGAGGATACTAGCAAAACTAAACTCATTTTCCTTCATGCCTACTCTCAGCATTCTTTTATAAAACCCAACTGCTTCTTCATTCTGCCCATTTTGCATGAACCCAGCTAGTATTGCAGTCCAAGAGATAATGTTGGGTGCAAGAGCTGTCCCAAAAATCTGGGTAGCAGACACCATTCCTTCTTCACACTTAGAGTACATGGTTATTAGTGTATTGGTGACTGGTGTTTCAGAAACAAACCCTGATTTTATCATGCAACCATGAAGCTGCAAGCCCAGATACAAGTCTCCTGGTTCTGAACAGGCCTTTGTGATGCTTGTCAAGGTGTAGCCATCAAATCCTACACCCTCCTGTTGCATCCGAGAGAAGATTCGCAAAGCATGCCCTTGACCATTGTTACTTATACAGGCATCGATCATGATATTCCATGAGACCAAATCCAACACCGCTATCTCATCGAACGCACGTACGCCATCTTCTAACCTCTTTTGCTTTGCATATCCATCAACCAAAGAGCTCCCAACAAACTCATTAGAACTTAAACCGTATCCGATTGCTTGGGCATGTAGTAGTTCTATCAAGAGTGAATTAGCAAAGCGCACACAAGTTCTGATTAACATGGAGAAGGTAATGTGGTTGGGCTTGACATCTTCTTCTTGCATTTTGAAGAAAAGGTGCAGGATTTTGACCATATTAAGATCATGGCTTAAATAAGCCGAAATAACTGTATTAAAAGAAACTATGTCTCTTTCAGGCATTGTTTCAAACAGTTGACATGAACATCGAATCTTCCCGCTCCGAGAGTAAAGACTGAGGAGCTTGTTCCATAAGGAGATAAAGCCACAATAATGAAATTTTAGCAGTTGGGTATGGACGCACATGCCCATTCGGAAGTCGTAGGTGCTTGTGCAGTCATCCAAGACATGACTTAAATGGCGCAAATTGATTGAGTTCTCGTATTGAATCTCAAGCTCTTCAATCGGGTTCTTATCAGAAAGGGTGGTCAAGCTGGAAATCGCTTTGAAACTACATGATTTGGCGTTGCGCAGCTTTTGCAGAGCGCACTCAACCATGGTGGGTGACATAGAAAAACAACGCATTGTAACTTGTAAGGCCACCTCAGAAACTGTTGTCGCTCGTCAGTTTATGGTTGGGTGAGACTGCAACCTTCCATGCCAAATGGTTTGTTATTACTCTTCAACCCCACCTTCCCGGGCAATTTTTTTCCCGGTAAAAAGTTCATTATTTCTGTTGAATGGAGAGGAGAGTCAGGGACTCAGGATCACCTGGACGTACATCCAGATTAACGGTCGAGGCATCCTTTCACAAGAATATCTTTTTAGGAGGCTGTAATGCATGACATAGAAGGCGTTAGTTTATGGTACGCTGGCGGTGTGCCCAACTTTTCTTCAATTATATTATTTTTTTTATTAGAAGATAATAAGATTACGAATTTGCTGCACATATAACATATGATTACCTGATCGTACATGTAAGAAGTTAACAATTGTTTCAATATGGTACGAGCAACGTATTCAAATTTGATACGGATATGCTCATGATTCACGTGCTACCAAATCCAAATTCTGGAGTCAAGCTCATGATTCAGGTGCGACCTAAATCTGATCTAGACTCTCTAGAATCTAAACCTAGCCCTAGTCAATCAAGCCAAGTTGAACGGATCAAAACCCAGATTGAGGTCTTGGGTTGCGACAATCCGGTATTGTCTTTTTGTTCTTCTTAAGAGTTGATCTAAAGTTTTTATAGTCATCACAACCCAACGTTGTAGCCCTAGTCTAAGGCATATCCAGTGACATGTATACTTTTTTTTTTTTACCAATCAAAATCCTTTTCAGACTTTACAAACTTCTCCTATGGATTAAGCACGTATTTTGGTAGTTACCAAAAAAACACTTACTTGGTACCTATAGCCTATAGGTGTGAACCAAAGGTTATAGGAATTGGTATCGGCATGGTTGATATTGGCCGATACATATTGATATTGGGTGACACCAATATTAATATCAATCTGACACGGTAAGAAATCCCCAAAATACCCTAAGTCCAAAAGGATATCATCAAGGGGAAAAATCGTCAATTCGTCGATACTAGTCATGGTATCAATTCCAATATCAATACTATCGATACCAAGCAAAAATGAACTAGCTTACATGCACATTGACTAATCAGTAGGGATGTAAATAAATTGGATACGTAGATCAGATATGATTGGATTCGGATATTCTTTGATTGGATATAAATATGGATGCGGATCGAATTCGAATATTTGATCATTTGTTTACTTTTTGACTTGTGTAATCTGAACCTTGCTTCCCAATGAATACGAGTTCTTCTTCATCTATCTTTCTAAGTTGGCTCAACTCTTTTCTATATTTTATAGAACCTCTCTAAACTTGAAGAACCCTCAAAATAATTAATTGATTATCTAATCAGATCGAATAATTATATTCTAGATAATTTGGATTTGAATCCAGATACCTTTTGATCGGATACAAATATTCCTAAACGGATGTAAATGTGAATTCAAATTCAATTTTGACTATTCATTTGTATCCCTAGGTATCGGTGGTCATATCATCATTGTTGACACTGGGCTATATCGACAGCATTAGAAGAAAATTAGAAAATTAAAATAACTAGTCACTTTTTATCCAACACTCCTAATCCTTGATATTGATGTCGTATTAGGTAGGCCAATGATACGATACCTTGGTCCAAGGTGGGACCCACTGAACCCAAGTAGCAGACAGGGAGGAAGACCTTCTCTAAGGGTGAAACGGGGCCGGATTTGGTTGGGTTTCTTAAAACCACACTAGGTCCTCAAAATTCAACCCATGCCCAATGCAACCCTAACTAACCCTGTTAAGGCTAGGTTGGGTTGGGTCGGGTCAAATTAGGTTAAGTTAGGTTGACCCTGGCTTCTACAATGATTGGATTAATCTTGATTAATCTGTTTTTACCATTCATATCCTATAATATTAAAATATTATAAAAAAAATTAAATACCAATAAGAACCCTAAATTCTTTCAGGTCGTGTTGGGTCAGGTTGGTTCAGACTAAGGCCTCAACCCGAACCTAACCCAGGGTTAGGATTTTTCAACACTAACCCACACTCACAATAAAAATAAAATAATAATAATAAATAAATAAATAAAACTTGATCCAAACTTTGTTCGAGGCGGATTCAAATTTTCTTTTTATTATTTATTATTTATTTATTATTATTATTTATTTATTTTTATTTTTTTTTGTAGAAGGCGTGTTAAGATTTTCTGGCCAAACTTTCACCCCTTATAAATGTCCTATTCAATTCTCCGCCACCCATCCTTTCTTTTATTCCCTCTTGTAGGGAAGGGGCCGATGACCGTTTGAGTGGAGTCTTGACCCAGTCAACTCAAAGTTTCTTTGATTGAGAACCTTAAGTGGGCAAAGCACAACTTTTACAAATCTTTTACAAATCGGTTCATGATTATCGGATTCCGACCTTTTGATACGTAAAAGAAATACACACATGGATTGCTTGCAGGAAGTTGTAAATTACACGATTTCTATCAACCATCGAGTGAAATTTAACCAAACTATCTCGTTCACGATAACGAGTATTAGAAATTACAAAACCAAAAAAAGAGAAGAAGGTGAGATCTAATGAGAAGAAGCCTTGCCATTAGTCATCATCGATTTGAATTCCTCGAAATTAACGTTGCCATCACCGTCTGCATCAACTGAGCTAATCATCTTGGAACAGTCGTGAACGGAACACTTCTCCCCTAAACTCTTCAACACCAGATGAAGCTCTGACACCGATATCAACCCATTCTGATCCTTATCATACAAATCGAAAGCATCTTTCAACTCTTTCATCTCATCAACGTTGTCTCCACCGCCATTGGAAACTCCGCGGTGAAAATCGGTGAACTCTTTGAGATCAATATAGCCATCGCCATCGGTATCAATCTCTGTCATCATACGTTGGATTTCCTCCGGCGAAGATTCAGAGCCGAGGGCATTGAGAACGTTACCGAGCTCCGTTGATGAGATCTTTCCATCACTATTCGCATCGAATCGATTGAATACTCTTTCAAGCTCTTCCATATCCTCCAGGTAAACAGAAGATTTGAGGCTCGGGGATTTGAGGGTTGGGTTTTCAGAAGTCATGGCGGTGAGTAGTTCGTATGTTTTGGTTCGTATTGATTTCGGGGAAGTAACTGTCCTTATAAAGGAGGAGATGAATGATCACAACACACGGTTTTAACGCGTTGAACAATAAAAACTTTAGAAAAGAAATGGCAACCACCTGACAGCCTGAGGCTCTCAGTCCTGACTCCTGACCGGTGGGTCACCTTTGGGTGCGGGTCCAAATTAGTACCCTGACCAAGCTGCCCTTTTCTTTTTTTATTTAAATAATATGATAGTAATGTAGTCCTAATTGACTTTTAAAAAAACATCCTTGTCAAATTACAAAAATATCCATTACCCAGTTCCATGCATTAAGATATATATATAAGAACACTGTTGGTGATTGAGATAATATACATTATTTATAACTTTCCACCCATTTATAAGAGGATCATATATTTTTGTATTGTAATTGAATGGATGTAGAATATATATCGCTTGATAAGGATATTTTTTATTTTTTTGGACCCATTTGAGACATAATTCTAACGGGTAAATCACATGTTTAAACCATTATTAGTTTTGTACCCCATTTCGAATTGATTACAAATGTATATTGAAAAATACCCTCCAAAAAATGTGTAGTATACATTTGAAATCAATACGAAAATAAATGACACATGTTTTTAAACGTTTTAATAAATTCAAAAATTATGATAATTTTTTTTTTAATGCGGTTCAAAATTCCAACTATAGAATTAGAATCTCGTATTTGATGAGAAGTGAAAAGCTGAAGCTAAGAGGAGGAGGGGCAAGGGTAATTGGGGAAGTGAATTATGAGGGGTTTGAATGTGGTCCGGTTGGACCATTGAGATCGGTTCGGATAATCATCTTCTGTTTTTTTGGGGTTTTGGTGTTTTTTTTTTTTTGGGGTTTCAAGTGCTGCCATTATTCCTTCTGATTGCTAGAAGTGACTCGTAAGGCACGTAAAGGGATATGAAGCTATTAAAGCACTTTTGTCGCGTCCCACATGCGAGAGAGAAGAAAGAGGAAACTCACGTGGCATGAAATCAGGAACCAAATCTTTATTCCCCAGTCCCAACTCCGAAGTGGGAGGACAAGGATAAATCCTCTACTGTTTGGACTTTGGAGTTTGGACCCAATACTGGCATGTGACACGTGGATTGATTCTGAATATAGGAATTTAACGTGTCAAATTGCTAAGGTAGGAGGATGGTCGGAGTTTGCAACCTGTGGGGACACGACACATGTAATTATAGACTGAGAGTTGCAAATATTTAATTCACGCAACGGTGATGAGGGTCACATGAATCCACTTTCAGTTGTGGAGAGTCTCGCGCAATCTCAATAATTGTTTCCGATTTCGGTATGCTCAACTGAAAAAGGATATTTAATTAACTTCCATGATGCTTCCACGACGTCGTTCAGTTTTTGTTTTGTTTTGTTTTTTTTTTTTTTTTTAATAAATTAATTCAACCCCTCAGCCTTCGTTGAGCACTTCTTGAAGCAGGTCGACAAGACTTCAAGTCCACATTCAGTTATAAGGGATTCTCTAAACAAAGGGCATAGAGTGCCACACCGTCAGACGTGCGCTTGTGACTAAATAAATTAGGGTATCAAACGGTGTGGTTTTGGTTATTTGATTCGGTTTACATTTTAATAAGATAAAATCAAAATTGCATTGGATAAAAATAAGATAAAATTAGAATCGTTTACATTTGGTTTCAAGTTTTAACGGTTTTTAATTGATTTTTGTTATTTGATTCACAATCGGTTTATATGCGGTTCCTATTTGATTGGAACTTGAAAATGATTCTCTTTTGAACTAGGTTTTTTTTTCTTTATCTTTTGGGAAAAAGGGGAAAA
>NC_056561.1:3273321-3329620 GCF_013358625.1 Macadamia integrifolia | reverse complement strand
TTATCCCTACTGCTCTCTGGTTCATCTTAACCCTATCAGCCCCTCCCTTTTTTCGACGCTCTTTAGGTTTTTCTCTCTTTTTATTTCTTCAGGCTACTCTATGGACACTACTTCGGATAGCCCCCTGTGGAAGAATCCCCCTACAGGGAGCTTGACTTCCCCATGACACTTTCATCCCCTCCCGTTGATGGTACTCCGGACTTACCAGAGCTTGACATCCCCGACCATGTGTTGGTGTACGATGTCTTGTATTCTATTACAGTTTAACCCAGAGAGTATTGGTGCAGTGCCTCAACAGGTAGGACGGCGGTCCCACTAGCCGATTAGCCGGTTGTGGGGGTTGCAAGGGGGGCAGGAGGCCCCCTGCATAGCAGGGGTGTAGGGGGGCTAAGCCGTGGGGGTTGCAAGGGGGCAGGGGGTGTAGGGGGGCGTAGCTCCTTGCTCGAATTTTGTATTTGAGGGCAATTGTGTACTTTTCAGATTAGGGTTTTTCGCTATATATTTGTAGCGAGGATTTTTTTCTCTGTAATGCAAGTAATACTGAGAGGTGTGAGGACGAGCACTGTAACCCTATTCTCCATTAATAGTAAAGTAGGATCTCATCTCACTAGGGACATAGGCAACCTTGTCGAACCTCGTAAAATTCATGTGCATTGTTTGTTTTATTTTTCCATTATCTTCAGCATTGTTTTAGAGTTACGTTTTCACACCATGACCCTGATTCTTCATCACTACATTGGGACCTAGTTCTTGTCGGGAAAATATTCAACTCAAAACGGATTTCTGCCTTCAACATTTCGAAGTGCCTCACAACCACTTGGAACCACCCTAAAGACCTTGAAGTTCACCAGATGGAGAACCACCTGTTCCTCATACAAGCATCTCACGAGGCCGAAGTTCACCTTGCCCTCCACCGCGGCCCATGGCTCATTAAGAACTACCTCTTAGCCATTCATCGATGGAGAGCAGATACAATTCCAACAAATCTCAGCTTCAATGAACTTGACATCTGCATTCATATCTACAACCTCCCCCTCCATCTCCATAACAAAGAGGTGGCAGAACAAATAGCAAGCAAGATTGGGAAATTTCAGTCAGTAAGGCTTCCGGTGAAACTTCGCGATTTCAATCGCTCCCTAGCTGTCCGAGTCTCCCTTAGATGTGACCACCCTATACATCTAGGAATATGCATTAACAGGATTAGGTTGGATAACCATTGGGTGGAGTTCGTCTATGCAAAACTTCCTGCCCTATGCTTCTTTTGCGGCCTAGTCGGGCATGATGGAAGGATTTGTCGGGCAAAGAAGGCTTTCGACTTTGTAGGAGCTCCTTACCTCCCACCTCTCGATGAGGCCACCTATCAGCTATGCTTGGAATCGTATTTTGGGGATTGGCTCCGGCTAGGGAGCTACAGTTCCAGACCCTCAAATAAGGATCAAATGAGGGTTCTCGCCAAGGCCATTCTGATTGAACGGGGGGCATTGCTCTGCACGGATTCTCAAATCAGATGGCTACACCCCTAGCTGTTGAACTTTGTGCACTCGCTCATTCAACTAGTGGAGGTTGCTGGCATTAACAGAGACATTGACCAATCTGCCCGCTCTAGGATTCATCGGAATGCCCAAGCCCTGGCTGGTGAAACCTTCGACGGTAACAGGCATCCCTCAGAAAGTTCTGAAATCTCAATCACGGATTTCCAGCAAGGATAAACCAAAACCCAATCCATTTAATCAAGCCTCCAAACCCAGTTACGTTACCCATTGAACCATACGCAACTACCACCTCCTCTGACCCAGCATCCATAACCTGTCCCTTGCCCTACCATCCTCAACCCATTACCACACCCTATCACTCACCTCACCATGATAAAAAACCCCTCTCTAGTTCGTCTACTCATTCCCCCTCTCCTAATTGAGGACCTATGCCCGATCATGCTCAAACCGTGGTTCCTCCTTTACCCTTTCATCCCACTAGCCCCGGTGCAGCCTCATCACCATCTCTGCCCAATTTTGGGACCGTTTCCAAGGACTCAAAGATTATTATTCTCATTGCTGACCATGACCCTGTTCCAACTGGTTCACCCTCTATGATCATTGAAGAGCTTGAATTTGATGTTTCAGCTCCTGTTGCCTGTCTTTAAAACAAAAGGAAGGAGTTCTCCCCTGCTCCTCTAGTCCAACAATTGAAAAAAATTGAGAATTTCACATGGACAGGGATCATCTACTGATACAACGGGGCTCTTAGAATGGCATCCACCTCGGCCGAGATTGAAGTCACACGCAAGGAGCAAGCCACAGTGAACTTCTTCCTAGGATTTGTGCTCTGCTGATACCATTTCCCCTTCTTCCAGGGTTCGGGATGCTGCCCTCTATCAGCCCCCATAGGAACCATGATAATTCTTAGTTGGAATTGTCAAGGGAGCGGTCAGCCCTTGACAATTCGATATCTCCAATGGGTCTGCAGGTGGTTTTCCTGATGGAGACTAAACAACTTGCCTCCCATATTAAAATGCTTAAAAATAAACTTGGTTTTTTTGAATTTTACTCCATTGACCCTCAGGGCCAATCTGGTGGCCTTTCCCTTATGTTGAATTCAAATATCTCAATAACCTTTCTTTTTGCATCAGCAAATTTAATTGATCTGCATATATCTTACAGCTCCTCTATTGTTTCAGGTCTCTGCTTATCCTTTGTATATGGTCACCCCCAAAGAGGGTTGCGCAAAATTCTATGGGAAGATCTCGCACAATTGGGGCATACCATCTCTGGGCCTTGGATCATGATGGGCAATTGCAATGAGATTCTAGCATCGGAGGAGAAACTCGGGGGCCAGCCTAAGAACCCACATCATATGCTTAACTTCCGATCAGCAATCAATAATTGTGGCCTCTTTGAACTCAGCTTCACTGGACCTCAATTTCCTTGGTCAAAAAATGGCGGGGCCCAGCTCTTATAATGGAGAGCATAGACAAATGTCAATGCAATAGCGAATTTATTAGAATATTCAATGATCTTAAGGTTCATAGGCATGCAATGGTAGGATCAGACCATACCCCGGTATCTATCTCATGGGACACCTCAAAAAGATGTCAATCCTTGTTTCGGTTTGAAGAGAGATGGGAAGGCCACAAGGAACTTAATGATCAAGTTATGGACGGCTAGAATGTTGAGACTGCTGGTTCCCCTCTGTTTAAGCTCCACCATAAAAGTAAGAAGTGTAGTTTCAAACTTCGTTTCTGGAGCAAATGCACCTTTGGCAACACCTCCAGGGAAATTGACCGCTTCAAATCCAAACTGGAAGAAATTCAAGCAACCCCACCCTTTGACCAACAACATTCTCTTGAGCAACATTTTTGAACCCAATTGGAAGGCATCCTAGACAAGGAAGAAAAGTATCAGGCCCAGTGATCAAGGATCCAGTGGCTGAGAGCCGGAGATCGCAACACCAAATTTTTTCATACCACTACATTGATTCGCCGCCATACCAATAGGATCACAAAGCTTAAATCTCAATTGGGGCAATGGATCACAGAGGAGCCAAAAATAAACAATCTTATCAGGTCCTATTTCTCCTCTTTATTTGAATCATCTAATCCCCAGAATATTCATAGCTTTTTGTATGGCGTCAATCATGTGATTACCTCTTAGATGAACACCCTCTTATGTAGGCCCTTCACTGATGATGAACTTAAATTCCTAGAAAATACTTGAGGGCACCTAACTGTGTCATCTGAAAATGCTGTTGTAAATAAGATTTCACCTTTGTAACACCAGATTTGTCATTACTAGATATAATAATATCATCCACATACACAATCCATACAATCAACCTAGAATCCTGGAAATGAACAAAAACTAAATGATCAGAGTAACACTATAAAAATCTGCTTCCAGTAACAATCGAATTTTTTTTGGATGATTAAAGAAAATATATAAAACAGGGGAAAAGGGAGGGGGTGGGGATATACAAGACCAAAAGGCCGAATGATACAACCCTAGGGGGCAGGGGAGGGGAGAACAAAGTGCTTTGAGATAAGCCCCAAGAAACGACAATGTGCCTGTTCCTTGGGGAATCCACAACAAATTTGTGAGGGAGGAATCCTAGAGGAGATGTCAAAGTAGATGGCCTTCCAAATCATGTCGAGAGATCTAGAGTTGGAGGATGATTTACAAAGATTGTGCTCCATCCAAATATGGGAAATAGCAGTGACGAAAGCAAGCTTACTGGCATAGTCACAAACAGATTTTCCTGAAAATGTCATATCTATCCAAAGCCATTCTCTCTGAGGGGGAGGGGGGGATCTCCAGGTAGGCCAGCGTTTGGAGAGAACATGCTTCCAAATACGAGAGGAGAAGGGGCAGTTGAAGAAGAGGTGGCACGCGTATTCAATTCCATTCTAGCAAAGGTAGCAAGCAGGGGAGACCGGGATGTGGCGAGAGATGAGGAAAGACTGGGTAGAGAGGCAGTTTGAGAGGGCTCTCCAAACAGTGAGACTATGATGAGGGATGTGGCCTCGAAACCATACGACAATATACCAGGGGATGAGAGGGTTAGAGGACCGAGAGTGGTTCCAAGCCAAATAGGAGTTGAAGCATCTAAACGGGGAGGAGGTCCAAATGGTTCGATCAGCCAAGGAAGAAGGGGGAGAAGTGGAATTGAGAGATTGCCAGATGATAGAAAGGGAGGGAATGTTGGGGGGTCCAAGAGCCATTGGATATTATAGATGAGACAATGGAAGATCTAGGGAGACCAGAGGAATAGACTGATCGATGGCCCATAAACAGGGAAAGAACATCTGTTGGATGCCAATTATCAAGTCAGAGGAAGTATAACATCTGCTAGATGCCAATTATCAAGTCAGAGGAAGTATAACATCTGCTAGATGCCAATTATCAAGTCAGAGGAAGTATTCAAATCATTGCTAACTTGGGATTTGATGGCAATCAAGGCTAGAGGTCTAGCAAGAAGGATTTTCTTCCACACCCAAGAGGAGCTGGGTTTGATGTTGCAAGTCCAAAGGGCAACTAACTTTCAGATTGGTGGGTACAAATCCCCTGGTATTGATGGTATGCCGGCCAGATTTTATCATCTATTCTGGGATTCTGTGGGCAGAGATGTGTGCTCTGCCATCAAACATTTTTTCTCCCGGGGTTATCTGTTAAGGGCCTTTAATAGGACCGTCCTCACTTTAATTCGTAAGTGTAAAAACCCATCCGTGATAGGTCACCTCTGCCCCATTAGTCTCTGCACCATGATTTACAAAATTATCACCAAATGCATGGCAAACCGCCTTAAACCCATGTTAGACCCGATCATCAGTCAGAACCAAAGTGCATTTGTATCGGGCAGATCCATATCGGATAATATCTATATTTCCCATGAAATCTTGTCACACCTACAAAAGTCAAAAAGCAAAGAGGGTTATGCAGCCATTAAACTCGATCTTAGCAAGGCTTATGATAGGATTGAATGGGATTTTCTAGAACAAATTTAACTAAAATTTGGTTTTACAGGTTAGTGGGTCAACTGGGTAATGCAATGCATCACCCATCAAAGTGAACGGGTCTATTATCGAGCAGGTTACCCCATCCCGTGGTCTCAGACAAGGGTGCCCCTTAAGCCCGTACCTCTTCATATTATGCCAAGAAGCCCTCTCTCTCTGCCTTTCCAGTGCTATGGTGTTCAAGGCCATCTCCGGCATCAACATTAGCAAAAACAGCCCATTGGTCTCTCACTTGATGTTTGAGGATGACTGTATGATCTTTTCCAAGGCCAGAATGTCTGAATGCAACCATATCCGAGATATTCTAGATGAGTATTGCCAAGTCTCGGGTCAACAACTGAACATGGAGAAATCCAAGATCATTTTCAGTCCCAAAACTAATGCCCATAACCAGGTAAGCATTTGTTCTTCAATGGGCCTGGTGGAAGTGCAATCTCATGGGACATATATGGGTTTGCCAACTTTCTTTGGAAGATCTAAGCGGAAAATTTTCTCTCATTTCTTGGACCGAATGCAAGAAAAAATGAAAGGGTGGCAAGACAAACTCTTATCGGGAGCCAGCAAGGCGATTATGATTAGGTTGGGGGTGGCATCCATCCCGACTTTTGCAATGTCAAACTTCCTTCTACCACGTGAGCTATACAATAACCTTAATAAACTCACTCGACAGTTTTGGTGGAGGAATAGCAGGGATAACAAAATCCATTGGGTTAATTGGAGGACTCTTTGTAGAGGGAAGAAGGAAGGTGGCCTTGGGTTTAGAGACTTTGTCACTTTCAACCAAGCACTCCTTGCTCGGCAATGTTGGCGTCTCATCCATAATCTGGAAGGCCTCTGGGTTAAATTATTAAAGGCCAAATATTTCCCAAACTGCAACTCTTTAGACACCCCAACTCCAAAACAGTGCTTATGGGGTTGGAGGAACCTACTGAATGGCGGGGAAGTGCTCCTCAAAGGTCTACGAAGGAAGATTGGAAATGGTTCTTCAACCAGAATTTTCTTAGACCCCTGGGTCCTAACACTTCCATCAGGATGCATCTCTTGTCGACCGGCTCATGCCTCGAATGCTCAGGTCAGTACCTTGATTGATCCGCTATTCAATCGCTGGAGAATCGATACCCTCCTGTAATTGTTTTCCCCTGCCAAGGTTAGTGCTCTCCTACAACTCCCTATTCTGTCCCCTTTAATTGATGATAGCTAGTTATGGTGCGTCTCAAGAAATGGGATCTTCTCCGTTCGGTTTGCAAACTTCTCTTGCCTCCCGCCTTCCATTTGCCCATCTACCAATAGGTCCCATTCCACTCACGACATCTACTAGTGAAAATTTTGGAAGTTGCCAGTTTTATTGGAGATACAAGTCTTCATTTGGAGATGTGCGTATAATGCCCATTGCAACCGCCTTGGATCTTTGCAATAGGGGCATTAGTAGTTGCTGCTTCTGCTCTATCTGTGGCAGTGATGATGAAACCATTTCTCATGCTCTGTTCTCTTGCACCCATGCGGCAGAACGTTGGAAGGCATCCCAGCTCCAGCTCGATGTCTCTAATTTTGTCGGCTTCTCCATTCAAGAGTGGTACTATTTCATCCACGCCCACTATAATGGGGCCTCTTCACGTTCGGACTTGGATCTTGTTTGGTGCTCTATCTATTGGTAGATTTGGAAAGCTCAGAATCGCGTGATTGCTGATCTTTCTACCTCGTCCATCAATACATCCTTCGCTGCGTACTCCTATATGATCGCTGAAGGTCGCAGGGTTCAATCCCTCAGTCATAATGCCCCCATTGACCCACTACCGATATCCAGCTCGGTTTTGCCCCTGGCAGGTCACTCTACCATTTTCTGTGATGGTTCTGCTACGAATTTTGGTGAGAGGAGTGCTATTATTTGGGACCCTGGGGGCGTTTTCACAACGGCTTCTTGTAAGTGGAATCTCTCCTTTTCGGCGACTGCTTCTGAGTTGGAAGCCATTCGCGATGGTCTCCTCCTTGCCCAGAGTCTCGACATTCACAGGATTAGTATTAAGTCGGATTGCCAAGCTGCTATCGCCTCTCTCAATGGCTCTTCGACGTCTCTGGATTGGGTTGATTGGGTTGCAACTACCCTAGCTTCAGAGGTGCAAACTCTGGCATGCTCTTTTACCTCAACTATTTTTCGATTTATTGGCAAGGAATTCAACTCCCTTGCGGATTTTCTGGCCTCATGGGCCATTAGGCTTAAACTTTCCCGAGTTTGGTGGATTAATCCACCCATTTTTATTATAAATAGGACTCTTGTCGATGCTCGGATTTTCTCCAAGTCATCTTTCTCTTTTTAATGAAATTTTCACTCCCTTTTTGACCCAAAAAAAAAAAACTTAATAAATAACCAGCCATTTTTTCCCCCACCTTTTTCGATAAGTTTTTTTAGTCTACCAACCCTAGAGATATCATAAAAGAGTGCATTAATATCAGACAATCAAAGTCGAAATTAAGAAAAGTTTACACATATCATCCCTAGTAATTAACCGTATATTTTTTTTTAAATAAAAAAATATGGGACAATAACAAAATTTGTTAATAAGGGGTAAAGAAGTCAATTCATGTGATAATGATTAGAGATGTCAATCGGTTAGATTGGTCCGATCTCGATTGGGCCTAGGTGGACCTATACCCTTAGATCGTGCCTTACCTATTTACAGAATGAGTTGGTCTCAAATCTAACTCGGTTAAGTTCTAGGCTTTAATGGCTCTTATCCTAATCGAGCTATAATCGGGCCTTAAATGGGGTAATACACCAATAAAACTTTAAACGATCTTTAATTGTCTTAAATTTAAGATACTTTAATATATTTTATTAAATTATCAACAATTTAGAAAAGACATTACAATTAACTACATTCAATAATTGATAAAAATATCAATATATACTTTATTTATTAAAAAGAAAAAAAAAATCAAAACATATAAACAGTCAAGCTAACATGTCAAACGGATTCTCATATCGATTTTACCTATGGAACTCACTCACTAAAAACAATGTAAAAGAACGTTATTGGATCCTATATTCCTACATCCATACACAAAGACAGTGAAATTATCATCTTGTCCCTCCATTGAATGCTTAGCACATTTCCTCATTGGCCTTACGCACAGGGACAGTGTGACCAAAAAGCGTTTCTTTCCTATATGTGTATATATATCCCATGGATGATCAAGGAAATAAAGGGTATTTCAGGCCTTGGGAGAAAAAATGACCTTGGATTCATAAGTGTAAGAAAACTTTCCCCAATTTTAATGGGTCCCTTTGGATTGTGGTATTTAACTTTTGGTAAAAGATACTCGATATTGGCTGCCTAGGGAACATGATGATTGGAAACGAACAACAAGGGGAGGGAACCAAGATTCTGAAACATGAGAATCTTATTGGTGTATCCATCCACACATATAAGTGGATCCAATACTCATACTAAATTCCATATAAATCAATTATTACAATATAGATGCAGTTTTGATCGTAGAGCTAGCACTCTCTCTCAATGGTTGAGTTGATCATAGAATAATTTCATCTAATAGTTGATATGCTTTTTTATGATTAACGATACTTGAATAGACATCTCAGCCATCGGATACATGCTAATGAGAATCTAATTCTGATTTAAACTGCACAGCCGGTGGACGAAATCATTTTCCCTCTTTCTTGCCATGGCTTATCTGATACCAACGTGGAAAGCACCGCACTTTTTTTTTAACAATCTTCAGTGGTCGGTGAGGTGACTAATGGCCGACTGTAAGTACAAAGAAAGCGTAGCTAATTATTTAGCTCATGCTTTTTATTTTTCCGTACAAGGGGAAGGTCAAGTCGTGCTACCGACTTCGCACTTTAGTTCGTGGTATCGGATCCGGGATCCATCAACTTGACATTGATACGGGTCGAATATGACTTTTGGGATTGGGAATTTGGGATCCTCCGTAGCGTGGGGTGCGTTATATCTTATCCTGTTCAATGAAGAATCCCTTTCTTCCCAAAATCAGTGAAATCCTCCATAGACATTGCTGGAAATAGGAAATAGGAAATAGGAAATAGGTTTATCTGTGTACACGAGTTCGTTGCCAACTCCAAATTTTATCTCACAATTTCATCCGACCATCTCGTTGTTGCTATGATAGAGTAGATAGGCAACTAGGGGATGACACAAATTAGTTAGAGTGAACTGAATCGCAACTGCTCTGTTGTTTTTATGATCTACCTTGAATTATATGTAATGGAGTTTTTAATTCTTTGTATTGATTTAACACGGATTGCAAGTGATTTGTTTGCTAAATTTTACATTTTTTATAGATTGGTGAGTCGACCACATATGATTTGAGTGAAAACAAACAATGACGAGAGTTGGAAATTTAAAAACTCATACTGCATATCTCTCTCTTTGCCATTAGCCATTAAAACAAGAACAAATAATTTCTGAAAATTTTGCTATGGAAGAAAACACTCAATTGCAATTAGTAGAGAAATAAACATAATTCTGAAATCAAGAAAAACAGATCAAAAGATAGATGGAGAGACGAGCATTTGAGCACCCTTCAGATATTCAAATATCAACCAAAATTAGATCTAAAACAGACTAGCATTTCTTCATGTAGATCGGTGAGTGTGTGTGAACTCGTCAACTTAGATAAAGGTAGTGGAGCTCAAATAAAAGTTAAAATACTAAAAGATTCAAAGTTGCTCCCGATCAACCAGAGACCCTGGTGTGAACTTCATCGAGGATTTCATTGGTTTTGTGAAGAAAGGTTCCTATAAGTGGGATAAGATGAGATGCATTTGTATATTTATTTTTTTATTAGGCCTCACAATCAACTAATCTCCATGTGTCAATCTTTTGAGTTACGCTACACGATGTATAGCACACCCCCACGTTACCATTTGCTTAGCCCGATATATCTTCGTATTTCATCCTCATCCTGACCGAGCCCAGATCCTCTCAATGTACATAAAAGAGTAATTTCCCATACAATATAATTAGTTCACTGTCACCTGTCTTTGGGCACAACCCAGCCTAACCAGATTTCGGGCCCAAATTTCTCAACAGTATTAAAGGTCGAATAGCTGGAAACTCTAGTCCAAACCCAGAAAAAAAATGGTTTTTTTAGGCCCTACGTTGAACATATCCTTATTGGTCCTATTTATCTGTAGGCCCAGATCATTTAAGGATCTGATCAATAGCATGTTATTGGGACCCAAACCTATAAACATGACTGATGTTAGCTAAACATGAAAGCTGACACATTTTCCTAACAAATTTTAATGCGGGAAAAGCCCAGCAAGATTTTGGGTCTGGGCTTGGTTTTAGCCAATGTTGACCTTTTAGGTCTTACCCTTAAATTCTTAATCATAATTCGAAATGTCCGTTATATTAGCATTATATATCTTAAAATATATATATATATAGAGAGAGAGAGAGAGAGAAGGAATTTTAATGGATGTCAATTCATATAGAACAGGAGTCCACATTATTAAATGAGAAGAGAAAAGAGAGCTTGTGAGAAAGATTGTAACCCGTGGTCTCGTGTTTGCCTTTTCCCTCTATTACATATGGGGAGAAAGTTTTCTGATTTGTTGACCATATACTAACACCATGATCTGGAGCACCAGACTATGGGAATAGAATAAAACTTACCCCTTTTTATTTTACTTTTCCTATTTTACCTCTCAAAGTGCATGATCGGCGGTCCACCGAACCCCTTCCCGTATATAAAAAATGGCCCTGTTGATAAGGCCATCAGAGAAGAGTTGACACATTTGCCATGGAGTAGACTAATTTTACTTTTCACCCAAAAAAATTAACCGTACTCAAAATTTGGAAATAATGTTTATATCATTATCTATTAGCTTAGTAAGTTTAAGTTTGGTATTAATTCCTATTGTCGGGTAGGGTCTAAGTGGCTTTAGTTGGAAAAATGAGTTTTATTTTATTTATTATTACTATTTTTTTCTGGTAACTAATTGGAAAAATGAGTTAGTATCCTCCAATCATTGGATTTTTGTTCACCTATGCATTGTGGACACAGAGGTCATTGATGGATGGTTGGACGCTAAGGACGTGTTTGGTTGTGTAAATCTAAAGAAAGTCTTTTTTTAGATTCACAATTTTTTGTTTTTCGAAGTGTTTGGTTCGAATAGAATGTTGTTATCATGGGAGGGACATAGTTCTTAAGAATCACAAAATTGTAAAGGATGACGTTCAGGGCTGAGTTTACCTTAGCACTTGAACTCATATATGGTATACATTTTTGGACAGTGGTATAAAACGGGTACTCCATGTTTGAGTGAAAAATCTAGAGCTATTTCTCAAAACTAGAGGTCGCTCCATTACCTTCATACTTTCGAATGTTCCAGCCGAAGAAAGAAGCCGTCCACCACCGACCTACCTACTCACTCTCCCAGTGTCGAAGGAATTCATCTCTCTCTCTCTCTCTCTCTCTCTCTCTCTCTCTCTCTCTCTCTCTCAATCTTACTAAATATTTTCTTCAAAACCTTGGATTTGTTGAAAGATCTGGGAGGCTATTGTTCAGTGGAGATCAAATGGGAATTTCTTGCCTATTTTATGAAATTAGGCAAAAAAAATTGATAGTTGCAGATATTAAAGATTAAATGGGGATTTCTCTGTTATTGAGCATGTCCGAATGTTCTTGGTGGCATTCCAGTGTTGCTGGGGTGTACCGAATGTTGCCCCATTTGTTTAAAACTGTGCAGGAGCAAACCAGGATGTCGCCACCGGCTTAGATGGGCATACTTGCTAACCCAGAGTATTGCGTGATATACACATCATATATATACTTGGATTACAATTCTTGATGGTACAAAGAATTGGAAATATAGGATAGGGGTTTTGGGATAACAGTAGTGTCATAGTTTTTTAAGAATGTTATTAATAGATAACTGATGCACATGAGGGTTTGAATATTAGGGAATTGATATTACCATATAGAAGCATGTTTCTGGTTTGATATTCTTCAACTTGTGGGGAAAATTTTAATTGTCCCTTGAATTCATTTTTTGTTTCCAGCTATCCCGATCTCTGTACCTGGATTTGGGATTTTTGTGTCGCCTATGCATTGTGGACACAGAGGTCATTGGTGGATGGTTGGACGCTAAAGGTTGTTGGAAAGCAGCCGAATACTGATTTGAATGAAAAAGTCAACTAACAACAAAGCACAAACTTAAAATATTTGAAATAAAAAATCTGGTATAATAAAGAATCTAAAGGGCTTTAAAGAAAGTATAATTTATGGGCAAGAGAGCCCCACCTTGCTGGCATAGATACAAGTCGGTGCATGGGCCAATAGTATGACATGTTGAAGCATCATCAGTGTGGGACATGTATTTTTCGCACTTGTTGTGTCTAGGTGTGTATTTGCAGCAGCGGGTAGCATTTTTTCTTCCATAATTTTTTTTTTCTCTCTCCCTATTACTTTTAGAATGAAAAATAAATTGAACCTTGGGATGTTTTATTAGTGGGATGGGGAGGAAGAAGAATGAATATGGTGTGCACTATAAGAGACTTTGAGTATGAAAAAAATTAGGGTGAAAATATAAGAGAATGACACTTGTTAATATGATAATAATATTAAGTATCTAATATTAAAAAATCAAAATTGTTAACTAAAATCGAATTGAATTATTCGAACATGAATCAGTGAGTTGATTAGTGTTTTGTTCGAATTTGGTTTTATGAGTTGTATAATAAAAAAGGGAGAGGATTTCATAAAAGGCAGTGTGGTTTCTACACCAGCGTAGAGATCAATTGGAGTGCACTTGAAGTTGAAACATCAACTAGGACAAGATTTTCACTTTTCATGTGGAGTAAGGCAGTCATTTTCGCCCTTCCATGTGTCTTGGTGCAGGGGTCACACTATCTTTGATGGTTATTTTTCCCAAATAAAAAATATGATTCGATTTCAATTTTGAACCCGATAATTTATTGGTTAAATGGTTAGAATCTTTTAAAACCAATAAGTCATTAAATCGAATAAAAGTCACATGACCATGACGTTAAATAGAATAAAATCGATTCCCAAACCAAATAAAATCAATTAAATTGAATAAAGGAATCGAATATGAATCGTATAAAAAAAAAAACCAAATCAACAATAAACAAGATATGTGCACAGTAGAAAGAGGGAGAGAAAATAGGAGATAGAGCGAAAATAGGGGAGATAATGTAGGGTTTTGGCTAATTAGGAGGTGCCTGCCTCTTGGCTTTATGGATGAAGTCGGACGTTTGGCTAATTGAGAGATAGCCGCCTCTTCTCAAGATAAATCTAGAGAGATAACTTAAGATAATTTCTTCATTGCTTTTCCATTCCATATTAGTTCCTATTAAATAGGATAAACAAGTAGTTACAATCGTTGCTTACACCATACACTTTACCTACGCTCCACTACTTCCACTTTCATACTTATCTCTAACTTCTACTAACTTACCAACTTCTATTAACTACTTAACACTCCACCGTGGCAATAACTCCTACCCACATACAAATACAATAATAATAATAACAATAATAAGCAATATAATAATAATAATAATGAGAAAGTTGTTAGGTACGTAAAAAAACCATGAAAATTCAAAACCACGGTCTTCACTTAAATTGTAGATGCACAGAAGGGGAATCGAACCTGAAGTCATGCTTCTATCCACACAATCCCCAATTCGCCCAATTCAAGATACTGTAGAAACGCAACCCTAAAACAATACAGAAGATAATGGAAAAACAAGAACAAGCAATGCACAAAAATTTACGAGGTTTGGTAAGATTGCCTACGTCCCCAGTGAGATGAGATCCTGCTTCACTATCAATGGAGAATAGGGTTACAGCGCTCGTCCCTCACACCTCTCAGTATTGCTTGCATTACAGAGAAAGAAACCCTTGCTACAAATATATAGCGAAAAACCCTAATCAGGAAAGTACACAATTGTCCTCAAATAAAAAATTCGAGCGTTATACAAGGGAGGCCTTGCAACCCCCACGGCCTGCTAATTGGCTAGCGGGACCACCGTCCTGCCTGTCGAAGATCTGCACCAGTACTCTATAGGTTAAACTGTGACAGAATACAAGACATCGTACACCAACAATCTCTACCTTGGCTTGAATTCTGTCGAGCCTCCTGTAAAGATAACCTGTAGACGTCTTCATCCCCATACTTCATCAGAGGTACAAACCTGCACCTATTTGGTGCGTCCCTTTTCTTCAACAATGAGTAATATTAATGAAGTCTAAACAGGACTCGAGCTTCTCTGTAGTAACTGGTTTGGTAAACATATCTGCAGGATTGAGATCTGTATGAATTTTTCTCAAGTGAATATTGTCTTTTGACACAAGCTCTCTGATTTTGTGAAATCTCACATCAATATGCTTTGTCCTTGCATGAAACACCTGATTCTTTGCAAGATGTATGGCACTCTCATTGATACAATGTAACACTGTATCTCCTTGCTCTAACCCCAACTCACTAACCAATCCAGCCAACCAGACTCCTTCCTTGGCAGCCTCAACTGTCGTCATGTACTCTACCTCTGTAGTGGACAACGCAACAGTAGACCGAAGCATCGCCCTCCATGATATAGGTCCACCAGCCAATGTAAATACATACCCTGTAGTAGACCTCCTCTTGTCTAAATCACCATCATAGTCGGAATCAACATAAACCTGTCAATTCTGTGGAACTTCCCTTGGCATTGAACATAACACCTATATCTTTAGTCTTGCTCAAATATCTGAAGATCCACTTAATTGTATTCCAATGCTCCTTCCCTAGATTACTCATGTATTTGCTAACAACACTAACTGCATGAGATAAATCCAACCTGCTACAAACCATAGCATACATGAGACTTCCAACTGTTCTAGCATAAGGGACCTGAGACATCTACTCCACCTCCTCATGTGTTGTAGGGCATTCCCTTTCAGATAACTTGAAGTGGCTAGCTAACGGAGTGCTGACCGACTTAGCCTTTTTTCATATAGAAACGCTCTAATACTTTTTCAATATACCTCTTATGAGTTACCTAAAGTTTACATGCATTTCTATCTCTAAGGATTTTCATGCCAAGGATCTTCTTAGCAGTACCAAGATCCTTCATCTCAAATTCAGCACTCAACAAAGACTTCAAATAGACTATATCATGTTTGTTCTTTGCAACAATGAGCATATCATCAACATAAAGCATCAACAAAATAATGAAATTATCACTTGACACTTTATAATAAACACAACTATCATACTCACTTCTTATGTAGCCAATCTTCATCATGTGGGAATCAAAGCGCTTGTACCACTGCTTAGGAGATTGCTTAAGACCATAAAGTGACTCTTAAGCAAACAAACATGATCTTCCTTTCCCTTGCACCTTGAAACCTTCAGGCTACTCCATGTAAATATGTTCCTCAAAGTCACCATGAAGAAATGCAGTCTTTACATCAAGCTGTTCAAGCTCCAAATCATACATGGCCACCAAAGCAAGTAGTACCCTGATTGAAGTGTTTCACCACTGAAGAGAATATTTCATTGTAGTTTATTCACTCCTTCTATGCATAACCCTTGGCTACAAGTCTGGCCTTATACCTTTCACGCTCCTTCTCAGATGCTGTCTCTTTTTTACGAAAGACCCATTTTTACCCAATGTTTTTCTTCCTTTGTGTTTTTCCATAATCTCCCAAGTCTTGTTATAGAGACTCTATTTCCTCCATTATAGCTACCATCCATTTATCATGTTGTGCATCACTCAAAGCATCATGGTAGGAAGATGGATCACCTGTACCTACAGTATAGTGAAGGCATAGGCAACCATGTCCTCAAACCTGTATTCCACAGGTGTTTTGTGAGTACGCTTCTCTTTACCCTTTACCACAGTATATAAATCTTCTACCGCTTCCTGTTGTCCTAGTAAGTCACTTGATGACTCATTCTCTCTTGTTGTTTCTGACTCACCTAACTCCACCTGCACAGTAGAACCTTCTTTATTTTCATTAACTGCTTGTGAATTACAATTTGACTTCACCATACGAGACTCATTAAACACGTCCCTACTAATCACAACTTTCTGTGAACTTGGATCCCACAACTTGAATCCCTTTACGCCTTTCTTAAAACCAAGAAAGATACACTGCTTAGACTTTGAGTCTAACTTGGAACGCTGCTCACTCTCAACATGTGCATAGGCTGGACAACCAAATATTTTTAGAATAGAATAATTTACTGGTTTTTCTATCCATACATCTTCAGGAATTTTATAATCAATCGCCTTTGATGGAGACCTATTGATGAGGAAACATGCCATATTCACTGCTTCTGCCTAAAATCTCTTGCTCAACTCTGTATTCAGCCTCATACTCAGAGTTCTTTTTAGAAGTGTTCTGTTCATCCTTTTAATTATACCATTTTATTGTGGTGTCTTTGGAACCGTGAAGTGACGTGTAATCCCTTCAGCTTTACACAATTCTATAAATGACTTGTACGTGTACTCCCCTCCATTATCTGTTCTCAAGTACTTAATTTTCTTTCCTATCTTCCTTTCTACTTTAGCCTTCTATTTCTTAAATTTAATGAACACCTCACTTTTATGCTTCATGAAGTAGATTCAGACTTTCCTTGAGTAATCATCAACAAACGTTACGAAGTATTTTGCCCTACCTTTAGATTTTGTTGTTGAAGGACCCCATATATCGCTGTGTACATAGTCAAGTACCCCTTTACTCTTATGTTTTGTAGTTTTAAAACTAACCTTGCACTGTTTCTAGAACACATGATATTTGTAGAAGTTCAGTTTACAAGTTTTTACTCCCTTCAACAGTTTTCATTTATGAAGCTCCATTAATCATCTTTCTCCCATATACCCTAACTGCATATGCCACAGATATGTATTATCTCTATCAAATCTTGCATTCGTAGTCACAGATGCTCCACCTATAACAGTGCTCCCTATGAGTCTGTATAGGTTTCCTATTAGTTGTCCTTTCATGACAACCATAACACCCTTAATAACTTTGAGAACTCCACCTTCTACTATGTACTTGCAGCCATTTGAGTCAAGTGTCCCCAAGATTTTGATGGTGTCTATCCCAATGGTCTTGCATATAGCATCATTCTCCATTAGAACAGACCCACCATTATATGGTTGATATGTATCAAATCAATTCTTATGTGGACACATGTGATATGAACATCCAGAATCTAAAATCAAAGAATCAGAAGATTGATTCTTACCTAATGATGTAGAGACTACATCTATATCATCTCCATCTGAACTGTCAGCCACGCTAACTTCCTCAAAGGCCTTACCTAAACCTTTCTTCTTCAAGTCCGCATTCCTCTTCAAGCACTCTCTCTTTAGATAACCTTCCTTCTTGCAATAGTAACAAGAGACCTTTGTCTTTACTCCTTTTGATTTCGATCAGCTCTTCTCAGATCCCTTCTGATTTGATATTTCTCTTTCCTACTCCTTGTCACATCCAAAAAGACATTCTCCTTGAGATTTCGTACTACTGGCATTCTTGTATCATTGGACATGAGGGCAGCCGTGACTTCATCCATCTCAAGGATCTCCTTCCCGCATAAGAGAGTTGTTACCAGGTGATCATATGATTCTGGGAGCGATGATAGCAACAGTGACGCCTTGTCTTCATCCTGGATCTTAACCTTCAGGTTTACAAGTTTACTTACGATCTGATTGAACATGTTAAGATGCTCTAATAGATCTGTATCTTCCTCCATCTGTAGAGAATATAATTGCTTTTTCACGAACAACTTGTTTGTTAATGATTTCGTTATGTAAATGCTTTCAAGTTTTGCCTATAACTGGTGTGCAGATTCGATACCCACAACATATTATAGGGCATCATCATAAAGATTCAATCGAATAGCACTTACCGCCTTTTCCTCCATCTCCTCCCAATCTTCGTCAGTAATTTTTGTAGGTTTCTTTGACTTTCCCAACAACGTTTTTGCCAAACCCTATTGTATCATAAGATCCTTCATTTTTTGACGCCAGAGAGTAAAATTGTTCTTCCCATTGAACCGCTCAATATCATACGTGACATTCGATATCTTCCCTACCATCGTGATAGTAAACCCTAGAAAACAAAAACCTAGACCTCCTGCCCCCTTGCAACCCCCACGGTCCACTAACCGGCTAGCGGGACCATCGTCCTGCCTGTCAAGATGCTGCACTAGTACTCTCTGGGTTAAACTATGATTGCATACAAGACATTGTACACCAACAGATACAATATAAACTGAATCAATTAATTAAACTTCAAAACCCAATCAATTTGGTTTATTTGGTTCTTATTCAGTCTATGTGGAACAATCAAAATTATAACATTGTGAAAATATAGTCCCACATGCCACAATGTCAAATCTGAGTACCTTTAAATCCTTTTTACATGATTCAACAAAGAAACCAATTGTAGGTAATTTCACATAACTCAACAAAGACACATGATTGTGGGGATTGGTGTGATTTAAATTCAGTTCAATTTTATAAGTTACACTTTATGTGATTCCATTCAGTTCGAATCAGTTTGATTTTGGTTTTATCAATTACAACATGAACCAAATTGAACCATAATGAATCGAACCGATTAAGACCCTTAGGTCAAACTGTCAAAGTTCAAAGGTGAGGCCTGAGAGGCTGGGAGAGGTAATTAAAGACCAGTGGGTGGTTGTTGGTTTTACTTGTGTTGTCCGAAACACAATACAACGGCCGGCCAAGGCACTGCTACTTCTTCTCCCACTCTCTCTCTCTCTCTCTCTCTCTCTACTGCACTGCACTGCACTGCACTGCACGGCACTGCACTAAAAGCAATCCCTTGCCTGCTCTCTTCCCTAGTTCCTAACTCCTCCAGTGCTCTCTCTCTCTCTCTCTTCAAATCAATTCAAGTTCCGGAGGATCGATTATAAGTCAACTGTGAAATCAACAAAGGAAGAAGGGCTTTTTGAAGGCCATAAGTCTACAAATACTGGGAACAGGCTTTGTAGACTCTAGCATATTCCTTAGCGAAACAATTTTTTGTGCATGATATGGCTCTCAACTGTGCCCTTCTCTGTTTTAGTACCTTCGGCTCAAACCCTCAACTTTCAACCAATCATTTCTCTGGTACGACGGTTTTCAGAAAGGAAGCCATTAAAGCAGCGACTTCTTCTTCTTCTACCCTCTCGACGTCCCATCGTCCTCGTCTTTGTAGACTCCAAGGTACGTTGTTCTTCCATATGATCTTTGTTTTGTTATTGAATTGGCATAGACATTCTGCTACTAACGAAGAGATCGGGTTGTGTCGGGGACCTCTGTACCTTAATTTCGAGGAAGCTCAAAACAAAATAGATACAACAATCGATCTACATCCTCTGATATCTAGGTCCACTTACCCACTCCTTAATTTACGGCAGAAGGTCTCTCTACTCCCTGTGGCTGTGGAGATTGGTTAGGCAGGAAATCTTCTCATTTATGGAGTTTTAGATCCTTTACAATAGTTGACTACCTGATTTCTTTCCTGAACATCAGCAGGACTCCTAAAACTTGGTTGAAGCGTCTCAATTTCATGTGGGCACCGAAAATTCTTGTAGTGTCAATACAATTGAGGTCATCGGTCACCAATTTCAAGTCCCAAGCCATCATAGAAATTGGATTTGCCTTTGCCTTGGCCTCCTCCTTGCCACTTCTATTTAAAATAGAACAAGGCTGCCCCCACCCTCAATTGCGAATAAGGGAGCAGCAAGATGATATCTTGTGATGCAGCCTTACCTGTATATTATGGACCAAAAAATAGTTTTTCCAATTTATGCTCCAACAATACCAGTCCTGTGAGAAATTCTAAAATGAAAATTGAGTTAAAAAAACGGTATCTATTTGCAGTCTGGAACCACATATGAACCTCCTCGAAACTGAATCTTAGTTTAGATGGTGGAGATCACGTCAGCTCTTCCAAATTTATTTTCAAAAGCCCACTTGTTTCATTGCTTTGATATTTTATAAACAGAATAACAAGATGATACTTTTTTTTATCCATGTTGATAAATGGCTCTTGCTAAGGTCCTCTTGTAGTCATCACTAAGGAAGGTCAATTTAATACATGGTTCTATAACTTCTATTAGCTGTAGTTATCCCCAATACTTGTCTTCACACCCTCTTGAAGATATTTCTGCGAAAAAAGGGTAATTTAGAGCTCCTATATGGTCAAGACAGGAAAAAGGAAATTAAAAAAAAGTGTGACCTATCAGTTTAGTTGCCTTTAGGGTGGATGGGCTGCCTTCAAAGCTTCCAAGAGATAACTAACCTGACGAAGCTACCTGTTACATTCCTCTTCGGACTTGCGGTTCATGCCAATTGATTACCCTGTAAACCTCTGTGGGTTGGCACTGCCAGAGTACAGCTGAAGATCCAGATCGATCTAAAAGATTAGACGCACCATCTCACCATTAAGAGCTGACCTTTGCTTATTGATTCAGCCTCAGATATGTTATCCTCCATGTGCACTCTGAATCAATGACCAGATATGAGTCTTTCAATGGAACAATATAGAGTTTGCTTGTTGGACCCGATTAGGTGATCCTTTTGATTCTAGGCAGCTCCTCTTGGTATCATGTTTGAAAAATTATTTGTGTTTGTTTGTAACTTTAATTTGAAAATAACTACGAGATCCATTGGAATAAATTTAAGCATTGCCCAATCTATAATGTGTTAATGGGAATTCTTGGTAGCCACATCAAAATCTGTTATACTCATAAGAGTTAAATTCAACTAAAATGCAGTATAACCTGAATGAAAGAAAGGGCACATAGTGAAAGGGGCAAGCGCAAGCATCCAGTGCAATTTTAATTCCCTGTGGATAAATACAATGGTGGACACCATGCAGAATAGTGGGGAACCGAAGATGTCTATAAATTTACCATTTTAAGGGTAATGGGGTTGTGTGCATGAGAAAGTGTTGGTATCTTTGTTATGTGTCGTTTAACATGATGGACAACAAATGTTCTTATGACAAGACTACTTCTACATATATATACCTGGAGTGAAAATTACAATAATAATGCTCATGTCTTACAATTCCGAATGTATCATTTTCTCCGCTATATGACAATAGCAAGTTACTCATTATGAAAATGTTCATTGTTATGGAAATGGTAATAGAAAAAGGTGCTTAATTATTTGAACTCTCAAACTACTTCATACGAATTTATGTGTGATTTTGTGCATGCTCATGTATGGTCAGTTTGGTAAATATACTCATTCCATTATACATTTGATTTTTGATACCTGTTTTATGACTGTGTTTGTTGATGATTTTGGCTTTATCTATTTCAATTTTCATTTTTTCTAGGCAAAGCATTTTCTGGTGGCAACGGGCCACCTGATACGAATGAATCATCACTTGTGGTATGCTTTGGAGAAATGTTGATTGATTTTGTCCCAACTGTTAGTGGGCTTTCATTAGCTGAAGCACCTGCCTTTAAGAAGGCGGCGGGAGGTGCACCTGCAAATGTTGCTGTTGGCATATCTCGGCTTGGAGGTTCATCGGCTTTTATTGGAAAAGTATCATTTGAGGATTGTTGATTTCATCTGTCTATTTTCATTGAATTGTCAGTTTATTTTCTGGTGGTTTTTGGAAGCAATAATAATAAAATGTGGAAACATTGTTAGTCAATAAACAGATTGATCTTATAGTTTGGAACACTAGGATGTTTTTCTACATTTACCTGTAAGTTTCTCAAATGTCAACGATGCTGATGTAAGATAATCCTTGAAACCATGATTGATTTTATATTATTGACTATCTAACACATTAGAAAACTAGGGACTCCTCAGGAATCAAAAACTGTATTACATTGGTAGTCAATAAGATAAAACATTCTTAATGCAAAAAGGGGCTGGGGTGACAATCACAGGCAGGACAAAATAATTTCGGTATTGAAAAATATACCTGGAAAAACTGCATATTATTCTATAAGATCAAATAATTTCTTTTACATTTGGAGTTAATAGTTTCTATAGCTAAATTTGTGTTGGTCAAAATAGAGATCATACAAATTTCAACTGATAGTTGAAGAAACTTTTCAAGTTGAAATTCTAGTCAAGCTCAATGTGTCGTCACTGGTAGTTGCATATTTTCTGTTTTGACATCTTTTTTTGGTCATTTGATTCAGCAATGAACAAGAAATTTTCGTTGAGTTTCTTCTTATCAATCTGCTTTATCCTATTAGAATGTAGAAGTGAGATCAGAGGTTTCTACGCTTTGTTTTAATTGTAATTTACAAAGTGTAGAAATTAAAACCAGTGTGCCTGATGGCTGTGTGAGTACTACCGCTGATGAGGACAGCCGTCACTGAATAGGACCTGGAAGTCCATAACTATCAGTTAGAAAATAGAGGCATAATATTTTAGATATATTTCCCATTCTACTGCCTTGGATCATTCTTATATGAGTACATGCACAGGTTGGTGAAGATGAATTTGGGTACATGCTCGCTGATATTTTGAAGGAAAATAACGTGAACAATGATGGAATGCGTTTTGATCCTGGTGCAAGAACTGCTCTAGCTTTTGTTACACTCAGGAGTGACGGGGAGCGTGAATTCATGTTTTACCGTAACCCAAGTGCTGATATGCTTCTCAAAGAATCGGAACTTGATTTTGATATCATCAGGAAGGTATTAAAACATTTTTCTTTTGTTTTGTTTTGTTTTGTTTTGGAGGAGGGGGGAGGGGTGGTAGATAGCATTTATTATAGCTTCCTAATGTAGTATTGAAGGGAATGCCTCATTCTTTCATTGCTTATTATTTGTTACTTGTCTTGAGAGCATTTTATTTTAATTACGCAATATTATTCGTCATAAATCATATGGCAGGCCAAAATTTTCCATTATGGTTCTATAAGTTTAATTACAGAGCCATGTAAGTCTACTCACATTGCTGCTGTAAAAGCTGCGAAAGATGCTGGTGTGCTTCTGTCTTATGACCCCAACCTGAGACTTCCCTTGTGGCAATCTGAAGAAAGTGCCAGAGAGGGAATCCTTAGTATATGGGAGCTTGCGGATATTATTAAGGTATGGTCTCTAAGATATCTTTACTCTCTTTCCAGAACCTAAAAACACCAACTGCAAAACGGAACAAGTTCCATGTCTGACATTTATGATTAAGTGAACAATCAGGTAAGTGAAGAAGAGATTTCTTTCCTGACAAAAGGAGAAGATCCATATGATGATGCTGTTGTTCGTAAACTTTTCCATTCAAATCTCAAGTTGCTGGTTGTGACTGAGGGCCCTGAAGGTTGCAGGTACTACTCAAAGGTAAGCCACCAAGGTCTGGTCCAACCACATAATTTTACATAGATCTATTTTGTACTGTAGTTTTCATTTTTCAACACATCTCTCTTCTCTGTTGGAGGCGAAGACGCATGAGCAAGTGAATGGTCTAGGAGGATTAGTTCCCCTACCCCCCACGCCCCACCCCCACCCCTTTTATTCTTTGACTTGATGGTTTATTTCAAAATCAATGGAAAGAAACAAACAACGAGTTGAAAAAGAGAGGTCTTAAGTATTTACAAGAAAGGCCCAAACAATGAATCTGCCAACTGGTGCAACTCATTTGCACTTCTAGAGGAATGACACAAGAGAACCTGATATTCTTAGTCTAACAGTTATCTGATACTTGGTCTGGTCCTAACCCTTTAAGGTGACTGGTCTCCAGTTCATCCTGTCAAGAAACCTCGTCAGTCCAACAAACTGCCCCTTTTACTCCAGTTTGCCTGTAACATTGTCCCAATAAAGCTCTATATCCAGCCTTGTTACCCTGATATTTGATATATTTTATTTTTTTATTTTTTTATTAATTATTATTACCTCTCATCCTCAAGATCTCAAGATTGGAACTTCTTCAAAATTAAATCCATGAGGCTGCCTCTAAACATCCTGTCAGCAAGGAAGCAGTTACCATGGGAATGCCCTCAAACACAGGCGTTAAATAGATGTTGGATACATTACCATTTAATTACTTGTTACCAAAATCTTTTATGAGGTATTCAAAACATTTGAGATTGGAAAAATATGCAATTCAAACTTTTCAACATATTGATCATTTGATCATACTTAAAAGCACTAGTCTACACAAGGGTTTCATCTTGAGAATATCCAACCATGACCGTAGTTAGCAACTTGCAAATAATTCAGCGAAAATTCGTACTTTATTTCAAATTGGTTTGAAAATTTGTGAATATTTGACAGTCCATGAATGGTTTGCAACAGCCCAAAAATTCGGTCCTTGAGGATAACTTGAAAACTGAATAATTAAATTGAAAATTTTCAATAAAAAAGGTTTATGAAAATGGACTCAATTTTTGAATCTTCACAAAACCAATAAAATAATCAAGAAAATGGACCGGTTATATGGTTCTGAATTACTCAAGCATAAACGATTAATCCCCAAACTAATCTGAATTCAGATTTTTTTTTCAGTCCTTTTTTAAACCTAATTTTCAAATTGGTAAAACGAACCCGAATAATTCTCCTTCCGAATTACTCACGGATCTGAATTTGCCGGCTATGACCAATTTCATATTTGATGTCTGTACTTGCACCAGTGTTATAAAGCATAATGTGCATGACTTTTTTCCTCCTACTTTTGTACTTGCCTTGTCCTTTTCCTTGTACCTGTTGAATTTGTATTTTTGAAAATTGCAACTGCTCTAGGTTTAAGGCTATTTTAAACACCGCCCTCCAGTGTTGGGTTATGCACTTTTTAGTAAAACAGAATTTGGTTATGGTTTTTTGTGAAAAAATTCATCAAATTGGCCTTCCAGCATTTTTTCTTTGATAAGTAAGCATTTCATTAGGAGGTGAGAAAATCCCCAAATGAAAAGAAAATGGCTTTAATGTACCATTCAAGTGTGCAAAGCAGTAATTGTTCTTTTAACTCAGCATAAGTTTTACAATAACAACAACAACAACTCAAACATTATCCCAGCTACATGGATCCTTGCCCTCCATTCAGCTCTATTCGAGGTCATACTTGATAAAAGGCCTAAGTTATGCATGTCTTTCCTCACCACTTCTCCTAGGGTCATTTTAGGTCTGCCCTTGGCTCTTTTAGTTCCTTCAATCTGAATCAAAGCACTCCTCTCTACTGGAGCATCCAAGGGACTCTGTTGAACATGGCCATGGCACCTCAAATGAATTTTTCGTTGCTTATCATGGATCGGAGCTACTCCCAAATCAGCTCTAATATGATCATTTCTTAATTTATCCTTCATAATTTTGTCATTCATCCATCTTAACATCCTCATCTCTTCTACACTGAGTTTATCCACATGATGCTTCTTAACTGTCCAACATTTTACACCATACATCATAGCCTGAATCAGTCATTACTCATTAATATAAAAGGGCCATTATTACCCACTGCTGGTCCTGCCTGTGAGGGGTGAGTTTGGAGTTGATCCTAATCTTTGGCATTGTTTTTTGCGCTAAGTGTCCACCCTGAAGACTCGAACCTGGGGATATTGGCAGCAAGAAACTTTTTTATCATAGACTCGGTCATTAATATGTACCTAAAAATTTGTGACATCTTTACTTTTACAGGATTTCAGTGGGAGGGTTCATGGTGTTCCAGTGGATGCTGTAGATAACACTGGTGCTGGAGATGCTTTTGTTGCTGGAATTTTAACACAACTAGCTACCGATCTCTCATTGCTTCAGGTATTGCTTTTTTGTCCAAGGGTTTAACATTTATTGCATTGTACACTATTTGTACCATCATGCACTATCGTCTCTGTCATCTACGTGTTGTCCTCACTGATTGGATCAGAACTTGGCACTCAACTTACTTGATTTATAAGATCATGATCGTGTGAGAGTATACTGATGTCTCTGCTGAGGTGGATGGAGAAATCTGTTCTAAATCTAAATACTGAATGGAGCATAGATTGTTGATGAGAACTTAGAAATGCATGAGTATGCTAGACCAAGAAGCTCAGGAATAAAGCTAAGAATATATGCGGATGTAATGGTAGTATGTGAACTGGATGTGTTAAAATAGGATTAGGACCTGTGTAACTGGTCCATGACAGTGGTACAATTTAGACATGCCTACTGTTACTACCAGCACCACCAGCGCTACACTATTATTAATACTGCTATTGCTACTACTACCACTAAGGGCACTCACATAGTCACATGGATAAACATAATGTATTAAGACACTGCAATTAGTTTTAGTTTCATGCACACACATATCTGTAATTTTTTTTTTTCAATAATGTGGTAGAAAAAATTTTAGACCATTGCTGAACTAAAAATAATAAAAAAAATATAAAAATGATACAGTTAATTATTTACAAATGATACATATAAACAGATTAATTTCCATGATATTGATAGAATTAATTTATATTGATGAATGAAATGAAATTAAATTTGTGCTGCTTGGAAATACATTGCTCTTTATAGCCCGAGTCCTGAAGTCCTATTTCTGGGTTTTGTGGAGTCCAGAACCTTGTTTTGTGTTGAATTTTGACACCTGATATATTGGATTTTCCGTTCTAATATTGTCATATGGGTTTCAACATTTTTGGTTAAAATCCCCATATATTGGATTTTCAGTTCACCTCGCACCAGGTTTAGTGCTTTTGAGCTGAAATTTACCACTGGTACGAGGTGTACTGGAAGACACGACCACTAGCTGGATGTCTGCAAACTAAGTTGCCTCAAGCCTCTTTGTCAGCTCACTCACATGGCAAACCTATGACTAGGACAATTATCCCCTCAATTCAGAGGACACCAAATTCAGTTAGTCACATTTAGCCCAATGCCTATCCAGAATCCTGGTTGAAATATATAGTAGTTATGAAAACAATGACATTTGAATTTCATAACCTAGTCTTGATGATTCAAATCCATTCAAAATTCAAATCCTTCAAATTTCAGGTGAACTGCATTCCATGTTCTGTTTTTGAAGTCTGGCAAATTTGTTGAATTGTTTTACACATGTTCACAGTGCACCTCATACAAGCATAGGAGAAGAAATGGTTTTATTATCTGTTAGATAACCAACATTGACAATCATTGCTCCTTGGTATTGGTAAAGGAGATCAATCCCAAGGGAATACTAGTATTATTTTTGAATTTCTAGTATATGGTCTTCGCCTCTTCAGTAGTTTATTGATTTGATTTTTCTTATGTAGTGGCTATGGGCTCTATAATTCTGGCCAATATCTTCCACGAAATTGTCCTTTCTGAGTTTTGGAAAATTTCTCTGTTTCCTTGTCTCTATGTAGGAAGAAGACAGACTGAGAGAAGCTCTTAAGTTTGCCAATGCTTGTGGTGCATTGACTGTGATGGAGAGAGGTGCCATTCCAGCTCTGCCATCTCGAGAATCTGTAATGAATGCCCTGCTCAAGTCTGTTCCTTAGATCCTCACTCAAGCTCTTGTAATTTTGTACCTGAATTACAATTGTGCAGGAATCTTCTTAGTCTGCTAAATGCTAATGACACATTTTGGTTAGATAATAAGAGATTACAGATTGGAGATTGTAATGTAATAAATAATCCATTTATGTAGAGTCTGCTGCATAGTTTGAAGCTTTTCTCCTCAAGTTATGTGGAGGTTAAACCAGTATTATAAAAACCAGTGAGCTGAACTTAGGGAGTGGCTGCGTTTCCAGTTTGACCATGTCTTTGACTTCTTGTTAAACTTAGTGAACGGTGGAATCCATATGTTGAATGGTCTCAAAATCTAAAGTGTTTGTGGACAAGTTGTTCAGATCACCTTGTCTAAGCTGAAAGCAGCAATGTGGTCCATCAGTGAGTTAAGATGTTGATGGCTGGTGATACTTTTAGTCTATGTTTGGAATGCAAGAAAAGAAAAAAATTGAAATTGTTTAAGAATAAGAGAGGCAAACTTATAATCAGTTTTGTTTGATTATGTTTTTATTTTATTTTATTTTCTATTCATTGCTTGTGCTCAAAACACATTAGCCATAAGGTTGAGTTTGGCTTCTGAATTGTGGTTCTCTATCTGTTAAATTAGGGAAAATGCTGGGAATGCTAGCGGTTACCTAGGAATAAGGTATGCTAGCATTTCTTGACCATTAGATTAAAAGGTCTAAATCTACACCATTGATGAAATATACCATAGAAGTATATACAACCTAAATACCTTACTTCTGACATGCCAAAATACAACTGCAAGTACGGTCAAACTCATTCTCTCTCTCTCTCTCTCTCTCTCTGCTTCCAAACATAACGCCTCTCTTTGCGAAACTTTGCCTCTGCTACTGCTATCGATCCGTTGGGAGAAGCTAACGTCTCTCTCTGCTACTGTTATCGATCCGTTGGGAGAAGCTACGGCTCTCTCTGCTAAAGTTCCTCTGAGATTGTTTGAGGTTCTCTATTTTCTCTCTCTGCTCTTAAATGTAAATATGATTTTGGGGGTTGGGCAGCAGTAAGGAAAATTTGTTATTTTTTAGAGTCTAGGAAGGCGTCGTGGCATTTGGAGGAAACAATGCGACGTGTTTCACCATTTTTTACTATGCTAAAACAGTTGGAGAATACGGGAAGAGAACTATTCAAATTTTGGACCAGATAGAATTCTCCTGCCCAACAATTAACAATTAATACTGTCAGATGCCCCTCCTTATTCTCCATTCAACTCAGAATCCTAGGAGGCCAAATGGGTTTATTAAGAAGGAGACCTCAAGCCAAAGTGGTATATGTATGTTCTGCAGAGGCCTATGTGGTGAGACTTTGATCTGTACACTCTCTTCCCTTATTTTTATATTTTTTGAGTTGTTTCAGAAATCACCGTGAGTTGCTGACCAATTTGTTGCAGGGGGAGAAGAAGAAGAAAAGAAGAAATGAGGAAGAGGGAGAGAAAGGCGTAAGCAGGGGATGGATCACCGAGAGTTGCAGGCGAGGTTCGCAAAAGGGGGAAGAAGAGGAAGAAGAAGAAGAAGAAATAATGAGTAAGAGGGAGAGAGACGCGTCAGTCAGAAGAAGAAGAAGAAGAAGAAGAAGAAATGAGTAAGAGGGAGAGAGATGCGTCAGTCAGATTCCCTTTTTTTCCCCTTTTTTGATAAGAAATCCCATTTTTTCCCGGGAAAGCTGAATCACATCCCTCCTTCTGAGAATACCGGGTATATCCTTTTTACTCCCTTAATGTATTTTAGATTAAAATAATAAATTTAGATCTAACGATTTAAATCAATTTGATGTAATCCAACGATCAACAATTGCTAGCATACTTAATTCTTACGTAACCCACTAGCATGCCCAACCCTTTCCCGTTAAGTTATTAGAATTTTTATCCATTAGACCATTCTTTCACTAGTTTTCCACTCATGAAGATCCTTCTTCGTGAAGGAGATAAGGTTACGTACATTATGACTTTCTTGATTCAATGGTAAAAATCTCATGCATTGGACATGCCCTTTGATAGAGATTCCTTTTTTAGGGCCAGCTTAAGGGTGAACCTTTTGCATTACTATTGGCAGTACTGAATAGTGGTAGAGCACCTAGATCTGCCATATGGGAAATTGTTTGGGCTGAAATTTCATGTATAAATAAACCCCAACTTTCCTTGTTTGCAAATCAAGTTTCAATAAAATAGGTCTGAAATGCTCCAAGCCTCCATTGTCCTTGACAATCATCCATGTATAACATTGAAAAACACAATCAGGGCATGCAAGATTACTGCCTTACTCCTAGTGAAATAAAAATTTTCATTCGATCTTTTTTTTTTGATAAAAACAAACTTCAATTAGATAGAAGACATGAGTTACACAAGGTCTCATTACTCAGAATATGAAAATAAGGAGTGGAATATAGCCAATCCTTTGTACATGTCATTAACGGAGTCTTTCAAGATAGGGGATGGGCGAAACCAATAACTTCCCTAGACATACAGTTGTAAACACAACTAACATAAGTATGGGCACATTTCTCTTTCACTTGGAGTGAGAAAACCATGGTGGGCAAAGAAACGGCACATGCCAGACACCAAGTATCACAGTATGCATGTGGTTTTACGCATGCTAGACAAAGCTTGTCACAATATGCATGTAGCCTAACCATATGGTCCGAAAGAATGTGAAGGTACCAGAGGACCCACTTCTTCCCACTAACCAACTGACTAAACCTACCTAGAATTAGAAAAACCAAAACACAACTGGCAAAATGTAAAAAAACCAAAACACAACCGACTAAAATAAGAAAATGGCCATCATAGGTGGCCCACAAGGCAACATAGCCACATGGGGCAGCCCAAACCGTCAGAGTCACGTCGTACATCCCTACATCCTTATCTCCATGCACCGTACACCCTCTTCGGCGAATAAAAATCGCTTGTGCTCTAGTTCGTAGTTCATCCATGGTCACGCCGAAAGCTCAACTGTAGATCTAAGCCAAGAACTCACTTCTGACGTTGATACAAAGGCTAGTCTTCAAGGCCTGAAGTACAACCATGGCTGCAGCATGGGAAAGCAATAGATCTGATCTGCAAATCAGTTCAAAACAAAATGGCGGCAGTTGTTGCAGAAATATTGCTTGGGGCCGAGAGACAAGGTGCTGTTGTAGAGGATGGAGCGACAGGGGGCTAGCACAGGTATGCAGCTCAGGCTGAGGGTTGTCGTCGGCGTCTTTGACATCGTTGGTGTTGTTAGCATCGTCAGCGTCTTCGGCGTCTTCACCAACACTGCCGCTTGCATGGGAGGTGAGCCTCCTGGAGGGTACCCACGGATGCTTAGGCTTCCCAATGACGGTTTGGATCTCAGAAATGATGGGAGGGAATGCTGAGCGGTGATCCGAAGCAAAAGAGACCCTATGGGTCAGCTCTTGGGTGCCAAATCGCTTTCCTGAAGTGGAGTGGTAGTCCTTGGAAGGTTTCCGGCGATGAGACACAAAGAAGATAGAGAGGAGGATGAGTATGGGACCGATGAAAGCCCCAACGCAGGTTCCGATCACAACCCATATGCAAAGACCCCAAGTTGTTTCCGATTGCAGCAATATATCGTCGTCATCGTCATCGTCAGTGTTGTTGTCTCCATCTCCGCCTAGAGGGCAACCAAGGATCATGGCAGAGATTTGGTCAAAATTACTCACACGGAGGAGAAAGGGAAAGTTTAGGTATACACGTCACTGGGACAAAAAGTAACACGCCACTAGAGCGGAGGTTTTAGAAACTACCCCCGATTAATGGTGGTTTTAACTTGCCGAGGAGGGAAGATTGTGCGTGAGAGATTTGGGAGAGAGAAGGAAATCCCTTGTCAACTCTCTCTTTGACTCTATTTTTGGAAAGAGGGGTCATTGGCCTCATATCAATGCAAAGTTCATGTGACCATATGACAATCTCTTTGCATTAGTAAAATATACAAAATTTAGAGCAAGAGATCACTGCCCCTATAGCAGTGTGAGCCAACGGGGCTGAATGGCGGACGCAAGAATTATGGAAAAAAAGATTTTCTATCCGTAAATGAGAGAAAATGACGACTTACCCCCTTAATGAAAAATGACAACTCAGGCAACAGAGGCCTATGGGGCAAATATTTCCATGGAAGGGTGGTGGGCTGCTTAAGGGGGTGTTTGGTTCGGTAAATCAAATAGTGTATGTATCGGATATGAATGTCAATCTTTTGATAGACATTCTTTTGAATTATGTTTCTTTCTTAAAATCGTTTGGTTGCCTTGAGGCTAATACATGTTTCTTACGGATTGAGATATTAGCTTCCGTAGAAAACGTCTTTCCACTTTTTCCTTTTATACTAGGTGGTAAAAATGTTACTCAAATCTGAGTTTAAGTATTGAGGTAAACTCAAATTTGAAACACATCCTTTGTAATATGATCATTCTGGGAAGTAGAATGCTTACTTATGAGGGTCATCCTAGTAGAACCAAATAACTTCAAAAATTAAAAATTATCATTCTAAATCCTAAAGATTGACCGAACCAAAAACCCCCTATGGAAGCAAAATGACATTTCCGGCCCATGAAATGAAAAATGACATCTATGTGGATCAAAATCGACGGAGAAAAATCTCAAAACCCAGGATTAGGGCTTTGAGATCGATCCTGACCGATTTGAATCCAATCGGCAGAGAAAAATCTCAAAAGCTAGGGTTAGGGCTTTGAGATCGATCCTGACAGATTCCAATCCAATCGGGCCTGATTCTATTTTTTGTATCCATGGTTTCGTATCATTCTGAACTTGAAGAGTAGGTTTTTGTGCAAGTGAGATCATAAACTATAGAAGACAATAATCAATAATGGGATTTATCAAAATTGCTTCGATTTGATTTAATTCAGCCTCTCCAATGGAGGCATGAAGAAGGATCATTCTTACAACATTTCCCCCAATACATCAGAAAAAAAAAAGCCCAAAACCCTCCAAAACTTTCAATCATCGATCAATCGTGTAGAGTTCCCAAAATGTCTTCATCCCTGTAAAGATGGTACCTGCAAAAACAAAACCCAGAAAAAAACCAAAAGAAATTGAAACTACAGAACGAGTAAAAGAATACAGTCGAGAGAAGAAACGAAAAAGATCGATCGTACTCTTTATCACCGAGTTTGACTTGAGTGCCACCATAATCGGGCAAGAGAACAGTTTCCCCTTCCTTTACAGAGACTTGGATGAGATTCCCTGACTTGTCTCGTGTTCCAGGTCCAACTGCTACCACTTTCCCTGAGTTCAGCTGCATTTATCCATCCATTAACGATCAATCGACCAAATCCATGGCCGTTTTAAGAAACAGAATGTTCTGCAAAAATTGAAATCCTTACCTGGTTGGTCTTCTCAGGGAGGAGAATCCCGGCTGTGGTTTTCGAGGGAGGAACAATCTTCTCAACCAGAACCCGATTCAGACTCGGAATAAGACGCTTCGCCATCTCTCTCTCTTCTCGTTCCGATTGAAAGCAGAGAGCTACAATGGAAGAATTTCTCTTTAAAAACAAGTGAGAGATAGTAAGGGATAGAGAGAGAGTCGTGTGAGCAACTGAGCTTGCAGCTCTGGTGAAAATTCTAGGCTCTAGGGTTTTTTCTAGGGTTTTTGTTCCTCTTGGTCTTGGGCTTTCTGTTTGAAACAAGCCTAGGACCATTTGGCTATTGGTTCTAGGCCTTGACCAACTCTGCTTTGGGCTGTTATCATGTGGATCAAGTCCTAAATTTTGATTTGGTTTTGTAATTTGTCTTTTCCACTTCTCTGATAATTCTGTTAAGCTCAACCTTGGCACCCTTCAATGGGCTGAGCCTTGATGAGATCCTCAATGGACATAATGGGCTAAAGAAGGACAGCATAAGGTAAAATTGAGAAAGTCTAGGCCAAGCCTCTCTTGGGAGTCTTGGGACTACATTCTAAGCGGCTTCACTTTGGAATCAAGTTACCCCTTTATATAAGGATTGAAATTAAAAATCAATTGTTTTGATATCATTGATACAAATTTTGGGAGAACTGAACTCCGTAAACTAATTTGTAAGGTGAGAGAACCTACGACTATATCTTTTTTTTTGGTAAATCCTACGACTATATCAACATCAAATCTCTTGAAATCAATGTGGGATTAGTTTCCCATATCCTAACACTTGCCGATTTAATCCAAATCAGAACAAAATTAATTGAAATTGGTAAGAAAATTCCCAGAATTGGCCGGTCAGAATTGAAACCCAAACCTTAGAATCAATCATTCCAAAATATTCAGAATTGGGATTGATCACGATTGATTACGATCAAAATTAGCCGATTCAACCGATTCAATTCCGATTTTAGGGGGGTTTAAGAGTTTAGGGGGCTTTGAGGTGGTGAAATATTCAGGTTTTGCAGAAAGAAAAGAAAAGCATCAACTCACATGTCCTAAGATTCTGAAGGGGGAGAGAAACAAAAGGGGTGGGGGGTCCATTATAGACATAATGCATTGTTAGACCTTTCATATGATATAGTCAATACATTCTAATTTAAAATCATTGGCCATTTGATTAAGAGAATCAAATTGGATTAGATTCCTTCAAAGCTTCACTCATCATGTCTTACCCTCCTGTTTACTTTGATATTACATTTACAAAGGAGCTCTGACAACAGATGATGACGAAGAATCATATTACAATATCTCACATTTCATTAGATGGTGGACCCAATAAGGTCAATATTCCTTTCTAAACTTCATAGGCTAGCTTTGGCTTGTTCCCTACCATCAAATTGTGCTCAACTGCAGGGTTTAAAAACCTTAATATCAAGATCCGGATCGGTCCAACTCAGTAATCAATCAGAATAGGCCAAAAAATGCCTTTAACCCTAGTTTTCGTAGATCGGCCTCAACCAATTCTGAACTGAATCAGCCAATCCAACAGATTTGATCCCGATTTTCAAAATACTAGTTCTCACCATTAATCCTGCATTTGCCATTACGAGCTGTTTTTGGTAGGTAAGAATTAATTAGGGTCTATTATATATACAAAGATGAGGAATTTTGGGTTCATTTGAACCATGTTATGGTTCGAAATGGAATCGTGGATTTATGTGACAAGATCAACAATTCCATGAGCTTGGGCTTCTGTTGCTGACATAAAAACCATCCCTTTCAATGTCTTCGGATACAACCCACAAAACAATCCAACAGTTCCAAGAAAAAAGTCTCACTAAATTATTTTCTAACAGGGATCTTGATTCCTGAATATGGGAGGAGATTGCATAAGTCATTGCATAAGTAACATTATGAACTGTGGAGACATTTTTTCTTTGTGGGCATCTAGGGTTTTTAAAATCAGGATCGGAATCAGCTGAGGCCAATCTCAATTATGGCTCATCCCCTTCCAAAAATTAGGGTTAGGGTGTATTTGGACCGATTCCTATTGATTCTTCAGTGATCTTGACCAGATTGAAATTGGTTGATCTGGATCCAGGTTCTGGGTTTTTAAACCCTGTGGGTATTTGATAATGAACTATGAAACATTACCACAGCTGTTCTGATATACTTTGGATGAGGGATTGTTAGGGGTTGATACTACATTTTAATTAAAGTTTGGAGAGTTGTTTTGAAATGTAATTGGTTAGGAGACATATTGACCAATGAAATAGGGTTGTTATGGAATTTTGGACAAATAAATCAGATCCAACACATCACACAACAGCAAATCAGCACTCTAGAAATTCACCATAAAAATTTGAAAAAAGATAAAAGGTCAGCTCTTTCCATGGTGGTTGACTGATTTATTCAAATATCATTTTTTTTAGGTGGAAGTTTGATTCAAATATTTTACATGCATATCCTACATCAGAGAAGGAAACTTCTAAAGATATCACACACACTGTCAGTGCTAGGTGATGAACACACAACAAAAACAAAGATAATTTTTAGAACAAAGGAAACTTCTCATGATCAGAAGATTAACAGATTCTTTTTGCTTCAATTCCATTCACTACCGTGTCGTAACAAATGTCCTAAATTAGGACACTAAATCAAACAGTAGGTCCAAGAACAGCTCATTTATTCCTACAAGGACGGCACCCACCACCCAACTCATGGACATGAGCACTACTAGAAAACTAAAAAGAGGGATAGATTAGTGAGGTTGTTGGCCTGGTGGTGGATTAATGTTGGATGGTCACCAAACTCTGCTTTTCCTCTGCATCTAGAGATTCTAGACTTCTTCCTTTGTGGATTAATTAATATAGTTCTTAGTTCAAGCCTAATGTCTAATGTATAAACAAACCCACAACCAACCATTCTCATTAGCTTAGTCCCTACCTATACATTCATGAATTATCCCCCACCTGGTATCTCATATCTTCCCCACCCCCTTCTACATAAATTCCCAAAAAAGTAGAAATAATGGATGAGAAGGCCCTTCTAGGTTGGTATTGCAATGATGGTGAAATCTAACATGTGGCAGTCCTAAATGGTCCATACGACCATGTGTGTGTGTGTGTGTGGCTGTCTTGTAAGGTTATAGGTAGAATCAATACTTGGAATCATGGTTGCATCATCTTCTTCTTTGGATTATAACTCTAGTTTAATGGCAAAAGAAAGCACTCTTTTTCAGGCTTTGTAGTTAGCAATGTCTTAAAAGCCAGGGTGATGATGCTTGGATCAGTAAACTAATAAGAAATAGATCAACCAGGTTCAGCAACAGTTGAGCTTGATGGGTCTTCGGTTATACCTTTTTCCCTCCTTTGTTGATGATAGAGCTACAATCACTAAATCAAGCTATTCTGATACTAATAAGAAATATATTTTAGTCTTAACAGAGATCTGGTTGAGCCCACCATTAGGTCCCATCTCTAAAGCATGAGATTCTTCCATTAACAAATGTTCAAGCTTTCATTGGATGGAGTCGATGTGGACAACACAACAGTGAAGACCCACCCATTTTTTAGTGCAAATCAAGGATTTGGGACATTTACCTACATGAGAAGATCACTTGGTCCAACTGGTGAAGTAGGTTAGATCAGGGATAAGCATCACAAGGTGTATCAGAGCTAGAAGAAAGCGATCATGCCGAACAGGGATGATGGATTAAATGGAATTAATGGTGTCTTCCTGAAACTGAATCGATAAACCCATGTGGGTTCTGTTTGTCCTCTTGAAACCAGCAACCAGAATCTCCCCTTTCTTAGGCTTATATATCAATTCACGCCTTCCCCCATAAAATAAAATTTCCTCCATCTGGATTTGGGGACCATAAGCACCTCTGCAGTCTACGCTAGTCACTCACACCTTCTCAATTAATGGGAAAACAAACATTTCCTGAAGATATTTAAAACCAATTTAATCACACCCACCTCCTACCTCTCTCTCTCTGTCTTTTATGCAAATCCTCGCCTCTCCTTCAAGCAAAGCAGCTCTCACTTTTGATCTCTTTCTTTTACTTTTGTCTTTCTCTTCGCTTTTTCAGTTTTTCTCCTTTACGGTTTCTGTGTATTCCTTGAGATCTGCTTCAAATGGGTTGCTCCCAAGGTAGCTGCATTGACTGTAACGACGCTCTGAATGGTTCAACTGGTGCGAAACTCAAGGTGACTCCTGCTTGTTTCTTTGTAGAGAATGAATTTGATGATAACGAGCCCAAAACGAGGTTTAAGCTCTGTAAAAGGAAAATGATTTGGGAACTTGGTTTGGGCTTTGTTCTTCCCATACGAAGGCGTGTTAGTCGCCCAAAGGATCCAAACCATGGGGAAAAAGATAATGGTAATTGTTCAGAGCATGACAAAGCTCGGCTTCTCGCCAAGTCCAGTGGTCTCGGCCCCGAGCTCACGAACGCAGACCCACAATCTGTCCATTCTTCTTTCAGGTTCAGTTTTGGTTCCCAGGTGGACCTTGAAGAGCTGAGCAGGTCTTCCTCTACTTCCGCCGCTACTGTTCTTATGGTGAATTTGAGCACTGGTTTGTCAGAGTCTCAATCTCTGGACAAGAAATGGCAAAGACTAGAGTCTTTGGAGAGGAGTATCTCTCCGGTGGCCGATACACTAGTGAGATTCACTTACGGCGAAATCCGAGCAGCCACAAGGGATTTCTCCAAAGGTACAGACCTTACTCCCCTGTTCTTAGTTTCAAAACTTGTTTCAGTTCTTGGGAAGGGAACTATAACGGAATCTGTTTTTGTGGTAGGCAGAGTATTGGGGAGAGGAGCACTGAGCTGTGTTTTCAGAGGGAGAGTTGGGTTTCTCAGAACTTCAGTTGCAATCAAAAGGTTGGACAAGGAAGACAAGGAATCGACTAAGGCTTTCTGCAGGGAATTGATGATTGCCAGTTCTCTCCATAATCGAAATGTTGTTCCACTTGTGGGCTTCTGTATTGATCCAGAGGAGGGTCTGTTCTTGGTGTACAATTATGTCTCTGGAGGAAGCTTAGAGCACTACTTGCATGGTATCTTTCTGCTTCTTTCTTTTTAGGGGACAAATTTGCTTTAGTTATGTGGTCAATTAGAATGATATATCAAGTACCCATTTGCAGCAAAGAAGAGAGGTGTAAAGGGTAGTTCTTCTCTTCCATGGTCTGTGAGATATAAGGTCGCGGTTGGAATTGCAGAAGCGGTTGCTTACCTACACAATGGGACTGAAAAATGTGTTGTTCATAGAGACATTAAACCCTCAAATATCCTTCTCTCTTCCAAGAAGGCACCCAAGGTAAGTGGTGTTTATAGTGGATTGAGATACCTTTCTTGTATGGTGATCATTCTAAGTGCACTTTGATTATTTCCTTTATTTTTTCAATGTAATATGACTGGTTCAATGTTTCTTTTTCAGCTTTGCGACTTTGGATTAGCTACATGGACCTCAGGACCTTCAGTTCCTTTCCTCTGCAAAACTGTCAAAGGAACTTTCGGGTAAGATATCAAAGAGGACAAAAGAATTAGAAATGAACTGGTTTCTTATATCCTCTATTATTTGTCTGTTTAAAGGCGATCTTTCCTTGAATTGTTTACCATGTAGTTATTTGGCTCCTGAGTATTTCCAACATGGCAAAGTCTCCGATAAGACAGATGTTTATGCGTTTGGGGTGGTTCTATTGGAGCTAATAACAGGCCGGAAGCCAATTGAGGCCAAAAGGTCGCCGGGAGATGAAAACTTGGTCATATGGGTAGGTTATCATCTAATCTTCTATGGCTAGCTTTCCTTTCATTATTGTTGACCTACACATTGGTTTTATCATTGGTCCCCCACTATCGTCATAATTTCGCTGTTTTGAATTGAAACACCCACTACCTTCAATTTATAATTCTGTTAAAGCCTGGACATGCATCACTGACTATTATTTTTTTAATATGTATCACTGGTTTGGTGTGGGTGTGTATGTGCATGTGTGTGTGTGTGTGTGTGTGTGTGTGTGTGAGAGAGAGAGAGAGAGAGAGAGAGAGAGCCAATCCCTATCAAAATAGTCAAAAGGTAAATTTCATTTTAGCACATTCTAGCACTGAATGCAACATAAATGTTACCAGATATACAATGCAAATAGGGTGGGGATTTTGTGTTTGCTCATATGTTATCTATCTGATTGATTAATATTGAACTTGAATAGTTCAAAGAGAAAACCATTTCAATTTACCACATTATAGCACAAAATGCAAAATGGATGGTACTAGATATACAGTGAAACTTGGGGGGGGGGGGTTGTGATCTTGTGGTTGCTCATATGATATCTGATCTAATTCATCTTGGACTTGAATAGATCTAGTAGAAAACCTTATAAAACGTAGATACATTTAAATTCCTTGGTTGGGACATTGTTTGTTGGCCACAAAACAGAAGATATTGCTAATCCTCATTAACATGAAATCCTCTAATGAATGAATTCAAAACCAATAGTAAAATTATCTTTCCGTTTTCAGGCAAAGCCACTCTTGCAAGGAGGAGGATCAATCAAGGAGTTACTTGATCCAAGGCTCAAACTTGGCCAACGTGATTCAAATCAAGTGACGCGGATGATTCAAGCTGCGGCTGCCTGTATTGAAAGTGAAGAATCCAGGAGGCCTAGCATCAATCAGGTTGTTGCGATTCTGCAAGGTGATGAAAATTATAGCTCAAACAAGAATGTATCTGCTTTTTCCGGGAATGGTTGTGTCGCTGATTGTTATCCTCATCTACAACAAACAAAGAGTGAAATGAGAAGTCACTTTGCTCTTGCCATGTTAGGGGTTTCAGACCTTGAGGAAGATGACCACCTATATTGTCGATGATGCAGGACACTTGTATTTTTCTTTTTATTTCTATTAATGTTTTTCCTGCCATCTCTTTTTTCTTTTTTTCTTTTTTTTTTCCCTGCATGAAGGGAAAAGAAATGGAGAGGAATTTAGTAAGAGTGGATAGAAGAAGAGAGTGAAAACTTGTAAATAGTAAAAAAAAAAAAAAATCTTTTAGAGAGATTCAGAATACTGAATGGTATATAATCTCCATTTTCCCATCCCTAACCTCAAGGGAATTAATAATTCTTTTGATTTCAGATCTTGAGTGCAAATTTTGTCAACTCAATTCCAAATTTTGAGAAATTTCCATAGGAAACAAGAGAGGTTATGAAACCCAGAAATAAGCTTAAAAGACCTCCTGGAACCTGTGTTTCCCATCTGCTAAAATGGAATAACATTGATTGATCAAGTCACTCAAAAAATCCTGAACAAACAGGAATTGGGTAAGTTTTAATTATGTTGACTAGGTAGTCGTGAATTGCTTGATAGAGTTTTAATGCATTCAGATCTCAAATACAGATTACAGAAGAAGTTGGACTGATGGTGAACACAAATGCCTGAGAACTATGCTTTCCACATCCTCTAATCAGGCCACAGCTCTATAGTCTCTATTAACTGTGTATAGAACAAAGTTTTAACTTTATCAAAAAATGACTACTGTCTTTTGAACTCATGTCATCAATTAACACCTTGGATTACATTTTAAATGTCAGAAAAATTCTTGTATTTTAAATGTCAAATAGTACAAATGATGACTAAGAGATTTGGGACCTCCTGACTGGAAACTGGAATTATATTTTGGATTTAGCAACCAAGAGAGACAACAGAAAGGTGAAAAAGACAGTTAAGAGGTTGATCACCATTAAAGGACTTGTTAACTATTTAACTTGGGTTCTTGCCAACTTTACAGGGTGATAAAGTCATTATGGGATGAATCAAAACCTTCTTGTGGTTTGTGGTGTCAATCGGCTGGTTTGGTCTGGTTTTGATTGGAATGAATCAGGTTCATCTCGCAGATAAGACACCCAAAACTCCAAATTGAAATAGACTGTTCAGCTTGGATCCAGTCGAACCCTCATTGCTTTGGTTTGGGTTTATGGAACCAGTGGAAACCGATCTAGCTGTCAAATGAACTGGATGAAACCAAAACCAGACCGATTGTAATCTGATAAGAAATCGAAACCCCACAAAACTAGGATTTTCCTATTTATATCTTTATGTATACATGTCAACTCGAAACTGGATTGGACCAGACAAACCCAATAATAATCTGATTACAAACCGATAAGAAACAAGACCAAATTAGACCGAAACCTAAACTAACCAAAAAATTCCTTAATGATTTGATTTCGGGTTGGACCAATAACGGACCGGAAACATACGGAATTGACTGATTGACACCTTCCACACAGGAATAAAATACTCCTTATTATATTAGAAAATTCCATATTTGTCCCTCCCAACCCAAATGAAAAAGATTCTCTGAGCCAAGTGTGGAGGCTACATTCTCTCCCTCTCAGAACCAGAAGAGAGATTTCAAGAACGGGTGAATCCATTCACTCTATCAATAACCAAGTCGGATCTGATTGGTCTTAGCTAGGCACGGGTTCGGGCCTAGCTTTTATTGTTCATAGTGGGCCTGATAGGCTGAACATGACCAGCTGATTTTTCCTTGCTTCACTCTCAAAGAGAGCCCATTATGGCCTTTAGAACCCTACCCATTTGATTACGCCCCCACCCCCACCTAAAAAAAAAAAAGCACTTTTCCATTTGACTGGAGAGGAAATATGTCCTTTGGATGAAATATAAAGTTATTTTTCGTGTTTGTGCAAGAGAAATGGTAGTCCAACGGTAAGGTACATATATTATAACTTGGTGGTAAAGCAGTTGAAATAGCTTCTCGGCATTCTTGGATTAAGACTACATAGTTTTCACCTTTCGGACTTTGCACATGCAGGAGCCTTGTGTATTGGATACATCATTTTTTTTTTTTTTGTGTAAATATAAATTTTTTTATTCACTTATGTTTCCTTCACTTCCCTTGCAACCAAACTAAGAATGTTTTTGGTTTCACCATTTATCCCCAACTCGATGCAATTACAAAGCTAAACAGACTTTTGAGACTCCCCAATGCGAAAGTGGATAGTATTTATAAGTTAGTACAACTACATGGCATGTTTGATAGGATTGTAATTTTGTGAACTAGTAGCCTAAGGTTCTCCAGTCACATGTACCTTTGACCAAGTTGCAAAAAAATAAATACTAGAAACGTAAGAAAATGGAAGGGTTAGCCGAAGGCTTGGATACCTGTCGTTAACAAAAAAAAAAAAAAAAAAAGGAACGATTACACCAAAAAATGGATGGCTAGAAAATATATGGATTTAGGGACATACATGGCATGGTAGTGTAATTGCTTGACTCATGGGTCTGAAAATTAACATTTGACCAATCTTAGACCATTTTACCTCAATATCCGATAGTCAGATTTACCATATCACCCCCCCCCCCATGTAGGAAAACCTCTCCAAGGGGGCACAACCAATGTAGAAAACTTTTGTCTCCCAAGAGAAGATATGTTTCTCTATTTGGTCTTTAGGGAAATATAAATATTTTCCAAGGAGGTGAAATATATTTTATAGAAAAATCATGTTGGATATTTGGTTGCAAAGGAAATGTTTAAAGTGAAACTATTGTCTCTCACTTACCTTCCAACTAAATGGAGCCATATAAGTCCACATAGTTTTACAATGGATATTGTGGAAAAAAATTTGTGGTGTTTAAGAAGCAAATATTGAAATACGTACTTTTATCCAGAGTCAAATCATATATAGCGCCACATCACCATTGGTGAAGATATTTTCTTTCACCATTAGTGAACAAAAAACATAGCCCTACATACAATACATACCACATGTGAAATTAGAAAATGGAGCAAGATTGTGTTACCAAAACACAGCCCTTTGGTTTAAGAGAAAACATAATCCAAAATGGAAATTATCAGAAATTAAATGCACTTCAAATTATCTTACAAAAGTGAGTTGGGTCTTGGGTCGGGTCCTGGATGGGTTTTATTGCTTTGAAGTAAAGAGGAAGAGAATTTTAGGTGAATATCTTAGCAACATCCTTCATTAAACCAGGGTTGGCATTGTGGAAGCTGGTGAACTCCTGGAAAGAGATGTAGCCATCACCATCTGTGTCTATCTCAGCCATCATACGCTTAATGTCTTCTGGTGAAACAGACCCAAGTTGTTTCAAGGTTTCACCAAGCTCCGTAGAGGAGATCTTCCCGTCGCCATTGGCATCAAATCGCTTGAAGATCTTCTCCATCTCTGCCGCATTCTCTCCGGCCATATTTGTTCGGTAAGTTTTTCTCTTCTAATTCTTCTTCTTCTTCTTCTTCTTGTTATTGAAGGTTGAAGCTTAATTGGTGATTGATTTTAAACTGTCTTGAGACGGACAATTTTAAAGGGAATGGAATGCTAAGTGTATGGTCATCCTAAGGACTCGGGCTTTTGGCCTTAAAAGGACGGGGTGGATCCGAGAGACCCGTTCATGGATTACCCATTTTACCTTCAATAATTTTTGGCATGGTTAGCCAATCTGCTGGGTCTTATTTTGCCACTTGGGCTACGTTTGTGTTATCATAATTAAAAAGAAAAATAATTTTGATTTATAAATATTAGTTTATACATTTTTTACCATATTTTTTTAATGATGAGGTGGAGTCCTCCATGGAAGCAAGAGCACCAATAATCAATAATCGACATCATCATTATATTGGAAAAACATCTTTTCTTAATTTTCAAATGAATGTTGCGTTCATTCGAATCTTTATATAATTCTGTATTAGTTTTCAATAAATCCTTACAAATATTTTACGGAAATGCAACCATGGCAAATTTTATTTGAGTTGAAACTCGACACATGTCTGGAGTCTTATAGTCTACTTGTCCACAAATTTTAGGCTTCATTTGATTCGTTAAATGGCATAAATTAGGATTGTCTTGACAAGCTTATCAGGATGGTCTATCTAGAGCATAGTTTTAGTTCATGCTACTAAATTAGGTATCAGTCAGTTCCAAATTCAATACTGATATAGGTATCGTTCTGTATCATCCATATCAGACATTTGTCCTCAAAAGACACCTATACTAACAAGGATTTTTATTATTTTACCCTTTATCCATATTGTGTCACTAATTTGGTATTAACTAGGTGTCAGTATTAATTGGTGTCAACTGATACTGGTATGGATCAGCCAATCTGATACCAATTCCTAAATCCCCAGTATTTAGTGATTTTTCCCATATATACATCTATACCGAAATTCTAATGAAAATTATTGATATATCGAAACATTCATTTAGGTCAAGGGACACATAAACATTTGACTAAGAATTAAAAGTTGATCCGTAGTCTAGCTTTCATGTTGTAGATGTAAATAAATATGCATGAAAGCATGGCTTCTTTCATTGTTCATGGGAAAAAGATCTTCTTCAACGCCAATGATCTTCTAATTATTCATCCAACAATTGCGAGGAGTTAGACATGCAACCCCAAATGTTGACAACTGTTGGGATGCATGTCCAAATCATCTCAACCGTTGGATGGTGATTGGAGAGGAGTTGGAAAAGTGTCGTATGTATCTTTAACCATGTCGCTCATGAAAATTATAATGAAGACACTCAATGAACCAAACAACAATTTTAGGGATACTACACTCGTTGGACTACTGCCTTGCACCGTAAAAGCTCACGCTCGATTTATAATTGATCGGTGTATGAGCCTGTCATGGGTCGATTTGGTCTCAAGCCACAGTTGGGGTTTAGGTTGGACGTACTGGTGGACTAATCTTTTGACAACCCTAGGTGGGGAGGCACCCCTACGTAGTACCACACCGTAGTATCCCCCAACTTATGTCTTTGGATCCAGTTCAACTGTTCCAAAAGATGCACCTATTGTTGAAACAAAAACATAAAATTATATAAGGATGCATTGAAATTAATGGAAATTGTAAACAAACAATATATCACAGCGCATAACAACATTATATAAGTATCATTTACCAAAATATCCATATAACCTTAAATCTATATGATGAAATTCTCAAAGCTTGCCAATGTAAAATTGAGGAGGGCGGAGTTTTGATTCCATGACACAAAACCACCACAAGTGAACTTAATTAGAATGGTTTGGTTAACTTGAAGGCTTAGTTTAGCCTAAACAGGTTGTGATTCTTCAAGTTGAAACCAGAAGGAAGAAGCAAAATATAATTCTGTTATACCTGTTTAGAACAGATGATAGCCCTTGAAGGCTTGATTATCAACCTAACTTCATGCTAGGGATGCAATTTGCATTTCAAGCAATGTAAAAATATTATCTCGTGTATAAAAGCTTCGGCTTAAGGGTTATGATCACTGCCATGGAACATTATTTGTCCTTCACCAAAAGGAGAACTTGCATTTCACTAACTCAAACTCAAGCTGATGGATGACATGCCCTTGCAATGCTACACTATGGGTTGGGCTTTAGGCTTGCTCTCTTAGTCGGTCGAACACTCCAACCCACTCAAGTTGCATCCTTAAAATAATGTAATTGGGATCGGGTAGCAACTGGATTAATATTGGTATCAGATCGGCTCCAGCTGGGATTAATATCAAATCGGTCATATAAGACAGGTTCTAAGTGTATTTTAACTGGTATACCCTTGGTCAGGTATTGGGATATGTTAGATCAAACACCAAGAAACACGAAAATAAAGAGACAATAGATCCATACGACATAGAGATTTAACGAGGTTCACACACCAGGGTGGTGTGCTACGTCCTCGGGCGAAGAAGAAGATGATTCACTATACAGAAGAGAGATTACACCCTAGCAGTGGCGAGGAAAAACTCGCCCTGAAACCCTAGCTGCGTGAAAACCCTAGAATACAATGACTTTCTCAACAAGCAACAGTACATTATATATACTCCAAAATCGTGGGTCGACCCAAGCCCTCTGCTTCCATCACAGATCTCAAAAAATTTTCCATTCGGGTCGCCACCAAAATATGTCGGATCGGGTCAATCATCAAAACGGATCAAGAATTCGAGACAAACTTAACAGGATCGGTGGGTGCTGACACCGATTCCAGACCAATCCCTCAAGCCATATCGTCTGGGTCCAATTCTTAAACATTGAGCCCTACAAAAGCACAGGAATTTTGTCCAAAAGTTTTGTCAAGTCTGGTTGAACTAGTGGTATCTCATCTGATAGTTTAGCGTTCGTTTGATTTTGTTTCTCCTGTTTATGTTTCTAGAAATAGTAAATATGGATTTTGCCATTTCTGTGTTAAGAAAGGATTTTTGAAATTACAAAAATGTGTTTTATTTTTCGGTTTCCCGAGACGTTTTCAACAGTGTAGTCGAGTTTGAGACATGAGTGAAGACACGACATTGTAGGAGTGCAATTCAAGAGTGTAGGCATGGTGTTGGAGTTGTAGGTATGCTTCATGGAGATAAACTTTAGAAAGATGAAAGATCCGAAACTGTGAGATTTGCACAACCAGATTGGAATCGCTGCATCTAGATAACGAGAAGTTTCAATAATGGGTTGGGGTTTGGGTAGGTCGAGTGAAGTATCTGGATTTTCATAATTTTTGTCGCTCCCACTTGTTTCTAGAAACCGAAAAACAAGTTTAACTTGTTTCTCCATTCCTGTTTTCAGACACAGAAATAGACAAAAAATTTTAATTTTGTTTTAAGAAACAAGTGAAATGAAATAGAAAAATCAAACGGTTTCTAGGGTGTTTTTTTGTTTCTAAGTATAAAAATACACGAAAAAAAAAAATGTTTCTAAAAACAAAATCAAACGGACCCTTAATCTATGAACTTGAGTTTTGTCCTCAATAGTCTTTTAGGCTGTCTTTGATATCATTTTTATACATAAAAGCATTTTTCAAGTGTTTAGTATATATAATTTATTGACCCTGCTTCTCTTTAAAGTAAATCAAAATAACTCAGAAAATAATATGCAATACTTTAATGAGCATGTGCTCCTAAGTCTTAAAATTAAGGAATAAAATAAGTATTTGCTTTTATTATTAGAAAGGAAAGACCCCACTCCTCTTCTTCTTCTACCTACAATCCCACTTGCACTTTTTAATGTTCTGCTGCATCAGTAATTCTATTATTTTATTTGGCACGCAAAGGTGTATTTGCCATTAACAAGGGCAGTGTTACTGCATCTCCTATGGCACACGATTGTGTTTTTCAAGTCCAATTAGTTTCAGTCTGATCCACAGAGTTTTTTAAATTGAAAATGATTTTTATTAATAATTTTTATAATAGATTATAAATAAAAATAAGAATGATACTAAGAAAGCCTTAGAAAGAAATTAACATATTTATTTCAATTACCGACTAATCATTTTTAAGGTAATGACTTGTTAACAACTAAACTAATCAGCGGCCCGCATTCCTAACCTATCCAAATGCCAATATTTTCCAACAAACAATATGAGGCCCCTATCATCCATCAATCAACTTCTTAAAAAAGTTAGTTAGGCTATTAATTTCATGTTAATTTAAGCTTCCTAGCCAAAAGAGAAAGCTAAGCCAGTTGATCCATCTATTCATCAGGCAAAACAGGGCCCGCCTTGCCTACTCAACCCTATAACCTCCAGGCATGGGTTTGTTGATCATTGTGTCGATGACGCATTGGCCCACTGTGCACCCAAAGTGGGGCCGGATGATCTAGCATATGTTTTTGATACATGCGTTTATTTGAAATATAAAAATCTATTTCAAGTTTAATAAAAATAAAAATATTTTTAGTGAGTAAGTGGTACATGGGTGTTAATTGGTTTGGTTTCGATTTAAACGGTGTAATTTGATTCAGTATACATTTATTTGGTTGAAATCAAAATCGCACCATTTATTAAACGGTTGTATTTTTTGAAACCACAACCATGTAGTAAACGATTTTGATTTCACGATTTTTAAACAGTTTCGATTTCAGTTTATTCCATACGATTTCTATACGGTTAGCAATTGATTTGCTAGTTCATTCACATGTTTACTAAAATTTTCTTTTGATGATAAACGATTCAATCTTGATAATGTGAAATGCAAACCATTATGTTTTGTTAAAACAATCAAACAACTAATTAAAAAAATATATATATTACATTGAGAAAGTGAAATGCAAACAAAACTATTAAATACTAATGAACATCGGTAGTAGTGGTGGTGGATGATGATAAAGTAAGAATAAAAGGCTCTGAAAACATATATTCTAAGGCTTCAAATAATTCATCTTCATCCGTCTTAGTTATATAAAGGAAGAAAACAATTACTTAGAATACAAAACTAATGTCCAAAGAATTTCATACAAGATTAAAAGAAAAAATATTACCTCAAAAAGTCGCATCATACATCCAATCACGCAAGCATACGAAAGCTTCAAAATCCCAATCGTTTTTTACTTTAGAGTTTTTGTTTTTTTGGAAATGATATACCGCTTCTGCCCCTGACTTATTTAATTGGTAAATGGGTTAATCGAATCGGTTTCGACCCATTTAGCTAATTGGCCTAAAATTAAACAAGAATCAAACCATATACTAAACGATTTTATGGATTCGATGTAAACAGCTTGGTTCGATTTCGATAAACAATTTTGATTTCAAATTCATATCGTTACTATAAATATAAGAAGGGGGAGAAATGATCCGTGTGCCCCATGAAATGGAAGAAAGGGGCAAAAGGTGGAGATCATAAATTCAATTATTAATCACGTTCCAAGGAGGACAGTGGCCTTATGATCAGATGACACAAAAGATTCCTGATGGACCAGAGTTTTTGGGTGCTGGGGCTAAACAATCAGTGGAAGCTAAGAATAACCCTACCGCCCTTCGATCCAATTGCCACCTCTTTCACGATTGTCCCAAGTGTAAGGTGGACCAATAAAAGGAATATCCACTAGAGCTACTTCATTCACAAAGTGTCTCTTTCTCTCCAGTTAGTCGAACAATTTGGAAGTTCAATATTTGTCTGTTCTCCTTTCGGTGGATAGTTTTTCAGACAAGTTTCTATCTGACCTTGATTTTCGCATCCCACATGATTGGAGATGGGAGGATTACCCTTGAAACTGATCGAGACAGCAAAGGACCGCCCCTAGAGCGCTAGAGCAGTGAGCCAGTGACTGTCTCACCCGTGGGTGTTGATTAATCATGATTATGCATGTGAGCTAGATCAGGACTGTGTCACCCGTGGGTGTTGATTCATCGCGAAAAGAACGAAAACCTAATCGAAAAACAAAAAATTCCATGACCCAGCGACAAAAACAAACTGGTTTCCCTCTATCATGTGGTACTAGTCTATTGCTCCTCCTGCAGCTGACCCAATCTTCTACGGTTGATCAAAGAAGCCAGACCAAATTGGGCTAGCTTATCTGAAACTAGGGCCAAATATGAACCAGTGACCTACGTAAATCACGGTAGAATCAGGAGTCGGGACAATCTAATGGTCTCCCGTTCTTGTCCAAATCACCGAAAGGAGAGTTTAATACGCTACACTCTCCAATTGGGAGAGCTTAACCGCCCCCACTTACCTCTCTTTCCACGACAAAAAGAAAGGAATACGACAAATAGGGAGGGAGAAAAACAGATTATTTAATTTTGATTCGGTATCGTATCGGGTTTTAGAATGAATCGGTTAAAAATCGACTGGAATAACCGGTCCATAGCGGTGAAAATCTGGATCGGCTTTGGTCAATTATGGTCCAAATTAGCATATCTGATTTCAATTCTTGAACATGGTTTTAAAACTCGAATCGGAACAGTTAAAATTGCTCGAATCATATCAATATTAGTCGAGATCGATCTACTGCTCTGACACATTGTTAGCAAAAATAGGAACGACAAAAAAAGGAAAACGGATGGTACAAGTTTTAAACAGTAAATTTTTATTGAATGATACGATCAAATAAATTGTAAAAGAAAAAAATAGAGAACGGTAAAAATTGAAAAACAGATGGTACGAGTTTTAAATGTGTAGATTTCAAACAAATCGGACTAAAAAAATGTAGTATAATCATATAAATTAATGAATTATTATATGAATATCTGCATCTATTATTCAAAACAATTATATATCTAACATTAATACATATACATCTCATGTCTCATTATAAGTTTTAAGATATATCATTGAATATCATCCAACACCAATTCTAAATTCATACACCACACATGTCAAAAGTCTTATTGAACAATGTAACTAAGTTATGGTGTTGTTTATCGTTGTCAACATAGTCAACACACTCTCATAGTGATATATATTCAGTTAGAGTTATGAGTCATCACTTAAGAAATATTTTTTAGTAAATATGTCAGTTTATAGCTCAATTTCAGGGTCTGTGAATTGAATTTAAATTAAAGATAAATATCATGAGGAATATAGTCCATTACGCTAATTTCAAGTTGGTTAAAGAATCAAGTCGATTAGAGTTCGGGAGAGAGATATATGTTCAATTAAGTAGACATTATGTTCAAAAATCAAGTCGTAAAAAACACTATAAAAGCGGAATATGTTTTAAACGTGTTTAGAATAGGAATGCTTGAAGTTTGCTGTATTTTTATGTATTTTTAAGAAACATACGGTAAAACATGTTTTAAATAATAAAAAATAAAAATATATTTAAAAAGCGTTTTTACTAACAGTGTTCCGACATAGATCCGGAGTTTTAAAACCTTGTTTTAGAAAGAGAGAGAGGAAGTAAAGATCCGGTCATATTTCCAACGGAAAGGTGATTGGAACTATTTGACTGATTTTCACTTTTCACCAAATGAAACTTATATATGTCGCCATACACCAATTAGAGAATTAGCTCTTTTCACTTTTAAATTGGTTTCTTTCATTTCTTCCTTCCAATTTTAAATCCCAAAACCCTCCTTCTTCTTGACGTGACAACAATCCTCCTCTCTCTCTCTCTCTCATCACTCACACTCGAATCCAATCTAATTCAGACTCAAACTAAAGAAAGTCTCTTTCTAGTTCATTATTTATACAGTTTCATATCTTCTTCCCCAAATTCTTCTTTGGAGAACTTATAAAGCTCATCAGTCATGGCAGACTCCTTCGATGACGAGTGTGATTACCTGTTTAAAGCAATTCTCATAGGAGACTCTGCTGTTGGTAAATCGAATCTCCTCACAAGGTTTGCTAAGGATCATTTCCGCCTCGATTCCAAGCCTACTATTGGAGTGGAATTTGCTTATCGGAATATTAAGATCGGTGATAAGATCATCAAAGCTCAGATATGGGATACAGCTGGCCAAGAAAGGTATTTTAAAAGCTTCTTCTTTTTCTTCTTCTTCTTTTTTGAATTGAATTGAATTGAATTCTATTAGGTTGGATGTTTTACTGTGTTAGATTCTTGGACGTGATCTTCTTGTCTTCTTATTCTTGTTTCCATAATCTGGTTCTCTGGTTCTAAGTATAGAGTTTTCATGGATTTACTACCATGAACGTACTCTGTTTCTTATATTTAGGGATTCTATTTCACCTCAACACAGTGAAGAAGAACAAGAACAAGAACAAGGAAACAACCAAAGAACAGATAGAGATACTCAACAAATCTACACATTCATAATGCCTAATTTTCTATAATTATGATGTTCGCCTTCCATTAATTTTATGAATTAGGTAACGAAACAAAACTAATTAAGTGAATTTTTCAAATCTCTGATAGAAATTTCTGTCATTCAGGATTTCTATTAGTGCCAATTAGCCATTTCTTGGCAGTACTTCTTTGGGTTTTAGTGATCAAGGTAAGTATAAGATTAACAGAGAAGTAAAATGAGAAAGTAGCACTTGCAAAATGAATCAATGGAAGTAAATTGGAAAGAGTTGCAGATACTGTGGAGAACAAAAACCAATTGAAATTATGAATGAAATCGGTAGAGATTGGAATTTGAGGTAGGTAGGGTTTTAAAACAAGGAATTGGTATCAACTGATCATGACTCAACTCAATTCCGAATCGGCGAGAATCGGTCGTGGGATCGACAGGAGTCTTTCAGATTTCGCCTGAACCTCATAAACTTATCACAGTTGAGTTGGCCATTCCGAAAAGGGAAACGAGTCGAAATCAATCAGCCTAAGTCCAATTATCTGTCAGATTCTGCCTGAACCCTAGAAACAGAGTTGAATAGGCTGTTCCGAAATGAAATGAATCGACAACGATTCTAACCGATTCAACCGATCTGATCTGATTTTTGAAACTGTGATAGAAGTTTGTAACACTATACTTACCACATCAGTCACCAAATCAACTGTGTAGATTTTCCACTAGATAGAGAGAGAGAGAGAGAGAGAGAGAGAGAGGATTCATTAAGGGTGAGGTATCATTAGATGTCTAACTTCAATAGGTGAGACATCATTAGACTTGTGAAACTTTTCCTATTTTGCTTGGGTTACTTCCTAACCGTCATTATCTTTATAATTTCCCCTCATTAAGATACAAATTTAATGTACCAAACCAAATCAATAGAAATCATTTTCTTTCATATAGGATCATTTCAAAGTGGGTCTTCTGTCAGTTTATTAGCTCTTATTAGTAGTGGAGGTGGCAGGGCAAGCGTAATATAAGGGAAGTTTCTCAATGGTCTTTTCTTCTGGAAATCATGCCTAGTCATAATGTTTCTTGCTAGAAAAACTTATTCCAAAATTGTTTAAGAACTAAAAGAGATTGCTTCTCTTCTAAAACTAATGTTCAAGGTTGTGAGTAGTTTTGTTCATCATTCACTAGAGATGATGCTTCTTCAACCTTTATGCATGCTATGGTGGTAGTTGGTCGGGGACATGATTATAATTCAGCAAAGATAACAGGTGTATCAGAAAACAAAGCAGAAAAGAGTGGGTGAGGTTGATTGTACATGAATAGAGAAATTATTTAGCTATCAACAGAAAAGAAGTGAAGAAAAAGTTTTCCTTCACCCATGAACAAGTGAATCTTTTCACCGGCAAAATGCCTAGGGTATGGTTCTAACATTTGTCATTTTAGGGAGAAGTAATTGTGAAATTACAGTTGTAAATTTCTTCTCACCCATGATGATAAAAATTACAGTTGTAAATTTCTTCTCACCCATAGCGAAGAGAATCTATTCATAGGTTCTCAAACCAACTCATTGATGGATCACAATTGGGTTGAATCATTGGCTCTCGACCCAAAAGCAAACTTGACAACCCACTTGAAACTGACCCAATTGATAAACAGGCAATCTTTTTGAGTTAAACCTCAGCTGTTATATATCTTTCATGGTCAATTGGATCCATTGCTAACCCTAATTGGCAATCGATCTCTTGTCAATCCATGATCATCTCTAAATCATTTCACAATCAAGAGGATGATAATGTACATGGAATTTTAAATTGAAGGTAATAATGTTACAAATTTTGCGATTACACAATCAAATCATATATCAGTCAAATATAATATGTTTTTAGGCTATTCTACAAAAACTAGAATAACTTATTTGGTCCATTCACCTAGTTGCGCCACGTGAAAGTGAAAATTATGATCATTACTCATCTGAAAAATGTTTTGAATTAATTTCTTGTCGAATTTGAAATTCAAAATCAATTATATTTTCATAAAAGAAAAAAAAAAATTCAATTATATAGCCCTCATTCATGCGTGTAACTTTTGAGCCACCCATGTGTTGACATGTGGATACAATTATGAATTTAAAAAAATTAATAATTTAAAAATGGGATTGTCAAGCCGGTGGTATCTAATGGAATCCCATTCCCAACCAATGGAGCACGGCAGATGGGTGTGAATACGGTTGTATACAGAAGGTACTAAGGTAGTGTTTGTGTCAAGAATGAGAGCGAATATAAGAGGATGAATGACAATATGAACTATCCTTTTTTATTTCCATGGGCAGCCTTCATTTGGGCAACTTAATTTGTGAACTGTGAGGTTATTTTTGTGGGACTAAGTGAAACCACGATTATCCCATTCCAGCCGAATCAAATTGAAGTCAATTGAATAATAAGATTTCCGCTTGGATAAATTGGGTCTTTTCTAACACCCGATCTGATCCATACATATGGAATTCACACAAGGTTTTCATTTTAAAGCAATCCCTCACCCACACACAATGAGGTTAGCTGTTGATGATGTGAATGTGTATCCCTTTTCACAGATTTAGAGCAATCACAAGCTCTTACTATCGAGGAGCACGAGGTGCGTTACTAGTCTATGATATCACACGGCGACAGACCTTTAATAGTCTGGCAAAATGGCTGAAGGAGATAAGAGAGTTTGGTGATTCTGATATGGCGATTGCTTTGGTTGGGAACAAAACCGATCTGGGTCATGCCAGAGAAGTCAGTGAGGAAGAAGGGCGAAGCCTTGCAGAAAATGAAGGTCTTTGCTTCATGGAGACATCTGCTTTGGAAAATTTAAATGTGGAAGAGGCATTCCTACAACTCATTACTCGAATTCATAAAGTTACAAGCAAGAAGAACCTGGAAGCAAAGGCCAATCAAGTTAAGACATCAACACCCTCTGCAGGGAATTCAATCCTCCACTTGGATGAAGTCTCAGCAACCAAACAAACTGGCGGTTGTCGTTGTTCTAGGTAACCAAACCACACCACATCAGTTTGAGACATGAATCAAATTCCATTCTTTATGATCATATTTCCTTTATTCTTTCTTTTAGTACTTTAGTATTTTTGTTGGTTGTGACTTTAAGCCCCCTTACAAAGTAAGATCCAATAGAATACCATACTTGACAGAAAAAAATAAAAAAAATAAAAAAATCCCAAGGTTTTTGGTCTTTCTTTTGTATAATTCAATGTATGAAGTTAGGGAGGATGAACGTGTGTGGAGGATTCATAGAGAATGAAATAAATATATATATTTTTTCCTGCAATAGACAATCCCCAAAGATCGATTATCATTTTAAAGCTAGTCCTTTCAACATCTATTAACCAGTAATTAATTGAAGAATTTAGTTTTTCTTCACTAAATTCAGGCTGTGGCTGAGCCAAATTCAGGTTGCCTAGCTACTCCGATATGTTTGGGCTAACAATGAACCAGATTGGCTTGATGGGTTCATAGACCAACCAATCGAGAGTTTCTTAGCCCAAAATGAATAGAAGAATTTCCATAAAAATTAGTTAAAAAAATTGTGTGCAAAAGTTCAAATTTATAGATGAAATTTTCAATTAATTTTTAATCATTTCCATTAACCAATGAGGTGGCAATAGCCTATAGGATCCTCTATCAGAAGAACCCACACACAATCAGATGTCATTAAAAAACCAATAATATTAAAATTTTACTTGGTCCAAACTCTTCACAATGCTTGTTGTTGGGGCCATTCCAGGTGAGGTAGGATCATTTTCCTTGGACCCAAATATAATTGAACGTTAATCCAGTATTGGGCCAGGGCCGTGGTTGGACCCAGGCTTAACCACGTAGGTCAAGCTGTCATTGGCCCTCCCTTTCACATACGCTCTCTAATTAAATGGATAGATTGGTTAAGGACGACAAATTTTCTCCAAAATCTCTTGTACCAAACTGGGCTTAGGCTTATTCAAGCCTAGCTCAGTAGCTCGCTTGGACCGTGGTGAGCTACAAAGATCGAATTATAGAAAGCATTGAAAGAAGTTGATAAGGACGAAGATGGTTTCTCTCTCTTTCACCAGAACCATATGTACCCAACCACCCAGGATCGTGCTCAGGGTCTGACACCAGAAAATTAATTTCTTCACGACTTTTGCTAGCCTAGCTAACTATCTCTGTGAAGTGAGAAGAGAGATCTTCAAAGACCAAAATGAATATCCCATGTGTGATGGTGGGAAGGACCAAATAGGCAATCCAATCACATCGAAAAAACATTAAAAGATGAAAAGTGAAATGAAAAAACCATAGGTGTATGAACGAAAGCTTAAAACAATGCAAAGAAGAATAGAAATCATGAACAAACAGTCACATAACATAAGGATTTATATGGTTTTCGGTTGATCTCATCAAAGGAGGAGGAATTGTCTATTTTGTGTTGATGCAACAGGCTTGCTTTGCCAGTTCTCTTGTTTTTTTTTTTTTT
>NC_056561.1:3256447-3273301 GCF_013358625.1 Macadamia integrifolia | reverse complement strand
TTTTAATAGTCATGACTAAGCTATTGCAAGAGAATCATATTAAAGTTATCCTTGAAAAATAATTTAAAGTAATGAGAAAGGAAAAGAAGAGAAAGAAATCTGAGGATCATCACGAGTAGACTGATAAAAGGAACAAGGAATGGTGTACATAGGTGGATGTAAAGAGAATGAACATACCTTTTCATCTTATGGAGAGGGCGGCCTGTACTTCAACCAGATTCTGATTTCTAGCAAAGAATCCTCCAGAAATCCTAACTTCTATTCACAGAAAGAAGTATCTGGATTCTTGACCACACCCAATGGCTTTACCACATTTCAATCATGATATGAACCAATGTTTGAGGTACACATGGAGTGCGTTAGTGGGGCGGCGATCCTCCACTGTAGCTAGTGGCCCCACATTGGTGGTCTACTAGCCCTAATCAGATGATCTTAACCATACAAAAATTATTCTATGATCAATAATGGTTTAACTTTAGGTCCCTAGAATTTCTAGATCAATCCCTCAAATGTTGCATTTATTGGATAAACTCTTTCCATTAGTTACTAATAATACTTAGCTATTTTTTTGGAGTCAAAACTTCATAATTTGTGAGCAACTAGTAATCAAAATGGTCAAGAAATAGATTGAATCCTTGTTGACTTAAAGTAGTAACCTTGTCCGTATTATATCAGACCGACATGGATTTAAAATATAAGTAAATATGAGATATTTATTTTTTATTTTATTTTTTTTGGGTAGAAAGCAAATATGAGATTTGGAGAGAGCAAAAGCGGCTAGGTTTAGTCAGCTTCCTAAATACAATCAATAAAAATAGCCAATAGGAGATCTCTATGTAACTATCCAATCCAAAAGCTAGAATTATTGGGTGGAGTTAAAAGATAAAAAGGGAAGCAGGGGTGTCAAACGGTTCGTTCGATCTAGTTTTTATGAGATGAACTGATTTTGAGTGAGAATGGAGAAGCTGAAGCCAGCCCAATAAGGAAAAATTAGGTTACAATCTAGTTTGGGTTCATTTTATTTCGATTTTCTCTTATGAAGTTGTTATTGATTTAATATCGAGCTTGGTCCAATATGGGGTCGGTTTATCATGTATGTATATATTAATTATGGGGAAAAAAAAAAAAAACATTTTTATGGTTTTTGGGTTGGCATCCATTTCAATCTACTTTCAGGTTTGGTACGATTTTGGTATGTCTGATGGTGGTTTGATTTTTGGCTCGTTCCATAATACCTCAAATTGAAGTTGCCCGATAAGGAATTGGTTTGATTTGATTTAGGGTTTGACACCCCTAAAGAGAAGGTTGTAAGATAGCCAACGTGGGATTATTCCCCAATTTCTCCTCACGTGTAGGCAGGATGGAATTCTAGTTACATGTGCACAGACGCCGGAATAGCATGAAAGCAGGATCAGGACTTACTTTGATACCATGCAAATATTAGTTCCAACTATTAGGTGAAGGGACTCACAAATATATAAGGTAATGGAAATTAAGATTTAGGGTAACAGATGTAAGACTATTCTCCCAACACTGTGAATGCCCATGGTCTGATCAAGGTATGAACTGGGCATGGAAAATAAACCAGAAGAAACTGAACTTTACTAAATGAACCGGATGAGATCTAATATATCAAGCCATTATGTTATCTCTGTAGAGGAAACATATTAGTAGTTCTTGATTAATGAAACATATTAATAGTTATATACGGTGTTGGATAACCTAACCAGGGGCATTTGAACTTGAAAATTGAGATATTTTTGTTTTACTATTCTACCTTTTTAAGGAAACGCGGCCCTTTTCATTATCATCCTCTTCCTTTTATCTTTTTTGACGTGAAGAGGAAGACCTTTTTCATCATCTTCTTCCTTAGCTTTTTGACGTGAAGAAGGCGGCCTTCAGATTCTGTATGTTTCTTTAGAGGTCCATCCATGTCTGGTATGCCCACCAATATCCCGGAATCCCAAAACCTGTCCCACAGTAACTACATCTGAATTTCTTTTTCTCAAGTTTTGTTTGGGATTTACATATGTTTTCTTGTTCCGAAAAGCACACCCATCTAGGGTAAAAAACTGTGTTTCATCTCTATTATATATGATTGATAATACCATTGTACTGTTCCACGATACCCTCTGCAGCCCATCCGGATCGGAGCCCCTCCATCTCCTTGACCCTTGACCCTTGACCCTTGACCGTGGTTGAAGGACAACCACCCCCAACTTTTAATCTTTCTCTCTCTCTCTCTTTTTCTTTTCCAAGGAAGACTTAATCTGTATCTTCCACTTCCCTTACTCCATTCTGCAGGTTTCAGCCAATCATTGCAGCAGTTCCAGTGCTCCAAGGCATTACAATTTCTTATCTCTCCCTTTTTCATATGGTCTAAAAGAAACAGTTAAAAAATTTTAGAAAAGAAAAATGGCTTTCTAAGGTTCATGCTTTTTTCATCTATTCTGCAGGTCCACATCTCTCTTATCACCTTTCTTGTAGGGCAGCCAGATTGAGAAGTTCATATTGTAGTCACACTCACACAACGTTTTCTTTTTCTCTTCTGTTCCCCTCCCTTCCCGCCCCCTCCCTTTCTTTTTCTTTTTTTTGGGGGTGGAGGGGGTGGGGGGGGTGTTACTAGTTACTACTCCCTCTGCTGTAACTACCTCTGCTGTGGATCCTATCCTAAGATCATGACTGTTGACTTTCAAAGTTGGAGTAGGACCAGATTCATCACCTTTGATTGAAAATGTTATGAATTCATCAGTTGTTCAACTACAAGTGGTAACCCAGATCCTCCAATGGTCAAACCTATTTGATACATTTCTCAAACTTGGGTTTTAGAGCATGATTAATTATCCACTAACCCTCCATGCATGATCATTGATGGTTAACACAAAAAGGGTTCCATATGCCTCACAGACGGAGAAATCTAAACAAGAATGACATGTTCTAATCAGAACAGTAATAAGATTTCTCCCAGGTATCCATCTCTCTCTCTCTCTGTTTTCTGTATTTAAGGATCACTGCTAGCTGTCTTCATAAGTTTGCAGAACCAGTGCTTAGAGAAGTGCACCATCCATGCAGAACAAATGGTATATTCCGAGGAATATTTCATATTGAGCAACAGACGTGAGCCAAGTCTTTAAATCCTGTGTGTGTGTGTGACTGGGGTTAGTGTTTATGGCCTTGTTAGAATTAATAATTAAGCAATCAACATGAGGAATCCATTGGACATGAATTAGTAAACTGTTACAGATAGACCCGGCGGCTTTTCAAGAAAAGAGGGTGGGCTCACTGAGCATCCACAAAGCTAAAGCACTTGATATGTCTCATCCCATACCTTACCACCTACCAAGCCCCATAAGGCATAAACATCTCTCTCTCTCTCTCTCTCTCTCATTTTGCTTTACCTGGGTAGTACTACTTTGTTTGATAGCGGTCCCTTGGAGACGATGAGGTTGATTGATTGGGGAGCAGCTCAAACTTAGTTCAAATAGAATAAGAGTGTGTGTGTGTGTGTGTGTGTGTGTGTGAGAGAGAGAGAGAGAGAGAGAGAGAGAGAGAGAAAGATTGTCCTTGGCGATACATCAACCCCATTTCCCTCTACTCAGCTATGGAACCTACAGAACCAAATGTGAATAATTTGAGCTCTTCATCCATAGAGATATCCATGCCTATGGAGTATCATAAGGTTGTCCTACCTCCACCTAGGAGTACATTACAGAAGCTCAAGAACAGGTTCAAGGAGACCTTCTTCCCCGACGACCCTCTTCGCCAATTCAAAGGCCAACCATTGAAAAGGAAATGGATTCTTGGAGCTCAATACCTCTTCCCCATGCTTCAATGGGGACCTAAATACAGTTTCAAGCTTTTCAAATCTGATATAGTCTCAGGTCTTACCATTGCAAGCTTAGCCATTCCCCAGGTAATCTCACCCAGAATCTTTGATCTTCCACTTCTGCTCTTTTTGGTTTAATTGTTAATTAAATCCCACCCATTTAGGTCAGTTTTATTAATTTTGTTTTCAGGGAATTAGCTATGCTAAGCTAGCCAATCTTCCACCTATTATTGGTCTTTGTAAGTCCCTAATTCTCAAGTTTGCCATGGAATTCATTAATTTGATTCTTTTATATGCACTATAATATTATAACTGTTCCTGCAGATTCTAGCTTTGTCCCACCTCTTGTTTATGCTTTGTTTGGGAGCTCAAGGGACCTTGCTGTGGGTCCAGTATCCATTACTTCTCTTATTCTAGGGTCTATGCTTAGGCAAGAAGTATCCCCTACCAAAGAGCCTCTCCTGTTTCTTCAGCTGGCCTTCACTTCAACCTTCTTTGCTGGTATTGTCCAAGCTTCTCTTGGAATTCTAAGGTAATTAGAATCATTCTTCTTCTTCTACTTCAGTTTGTAGGGGTTGAGGTTTGAAAGTTTATAATTAAATTGGTTGATTGATGTTTAATTTGCAGGCTTGGATTTATAATAGATTTCCTTTCAAAAGCAACCCTAATTGGGTTCATGGCAGGTGCTGCAATAATAGTCTCTCTGCAACAACTGAAAGCCCTTCTTGGCATTGAACATTTCACCAAACAAATGGGTTTGGTTCCTGTTCTAAGTTCTGTGTTTCATACAACAAAAGAGGTGATTAAGACTTTCCATTATTGATCTCTCAGCTTCAATAATGACCCGAAGAAGCAATTGGTAAAATCAACTTCTCTGATATCTTCTTTTTTTTTCTTGGTGGCTTTTTGTGCAGTGGTCATGGCAGACCATAGTCATGGGCTTCTGCTCTCTTTTGCTACTACTCGTGGCGAGACACGTTGTACGTTATTGAAGCATACTTTCTATATCCATCCTTGTCTTGCATGTTCATATATGTTGGTATTTCATAAATACCCAAAATTACTAAACCAGTCTTCATGGTAGAGGCCAATATTTATATAATTAAGTGAAATATTTTTTTATGAAATGGACCGTAAGACTGCATATATTATGACTCTCCTTACACTTTGTAAGTTTAGTTGTTTATATGATGATACTTGCCACATAGAACCTCATTATTCATAAGGTATTATATCACGATTCACAAGTCAATGGTACATTAATTGTTTTGATTCGTAATCCACATACCTTTTTTTATGATGAAATCTCCTGTGGGAAAAGATAACTCCTCTCCCAATATGGGGAGCTGATCTGATTGGCTACATCCTTTTTTTCTCCTTTATAAAGTTAAAACTTAAACCTATCGGTATAGATATAGCTTCTTTAAACAAGTGGCACATATGCATTGGTGGGCTTGGGTACTCATGTCCCATACTGTACCTGACTCTGCAACTAAGAATTATTGGCCAGAAAAAAGATCTACATGATTGCATGATGGGCCAGACTCTTCCAAGATTAGCAAGGTAGGACCTAGGTTGGCCCAACTTGCTGGGTAGGTACCCAAACCGAATAAGGCTAGTTTTGCTTTTTTTTTTTTTTTTACTAAACGAATAAGGCTAGTTTTGCACTCATCAGTTTACAGTACAATTAATCTAAATCCAATTTTGGTGGTGATACCCGGTCCTGAACTAATTCGGTGCATCCGGTCTGACCGCTTGCTCATCCTTAGTTCAAGACCTCTACAACAATTACCTCTTCTTAGCCGATCATCACTGCCAAAACCTAACAAAAAGCCACCATCTCTTCCATAACCAATCTCAAATCTTAACCATCCATTTTGACATCAAAGAAGACTCCGACGTTGCCGGTGACAAAACCCACATCGACTCCGATGCCAAGAGCTCCTCTATTAGTAGACAGGAACCGATACGATACTCGATTCTGTTCTCTTGAAAAGGAAATATGGTATTTAATGCATGACATATACATATTTAGGTAAAATTATTTTTCCATTTTTGTGTAAAAAAATATCAGAAAAAATAATAAAAACGGCCCAAGTCCAGGCTCTCTTAACCCCCCAAAGGCGGCCAAGGCTGAGATATCTCAAACCAACCTTGGACCTAATCTGGGCTGAGCCCAGAAAACCCTGGGCTGGGCCTGAATTTTAAAAAAAACCAACCCAGTCCTAGTCTTATATATGCTGATTTCTTTATTCCAACTTGGTGCATCTGCAGAGCTTGAAAAGGCCAAAGCTCTTCTGGGTTTCAGCTGGGGCTCCCCTTGTGTCTGTAATTCTTTCTACTCTGCTGGTTTTTGCATTCAAAGCTCAAAATCATGGCATCAGCGTAGTAAGCTCAAAGCATCCATCTCCATTAATTCTTACCATTTTCATTCTGTGTTTATCTTGACCAAATCTCATGTAGTTTCATCCATCTCACTTGGCTTCTTTTAAAAAAAAATTATGATTTCATTTAAAACAAAAAATATTAGATAGGGAAGTTACAAGAAGGAGTGAATCCTCCCTCATGGAACATGTTAACTTTCCATGGAAGTCACTTAGGCCTGGTTTTGAAGACAGGCCTCATCACTGGAATCATCTCCCTCACTGTGAGTTCCTCTTCTTCTTTAGTCTTCCAAACAAGCCTATCTAGTCTTTTTCACTCCATCTGATTAATGTCATTAAATCTTATAAGAATTTACTAAACCCAGGAAGGAATAGCAGTGGGAAGAACTTTTGCTGCAATTAGGAACTACCAAGTGGATGGAAACAAGGAAATGATCGCAATGGGATTGATGAACATTGTTGGCTCCTGCACCTCTTGCTATGTTACAACAGGTGAGCATTGCTCTATTCCATGCTACCCTCTTAAAGCTAGTCATTAAGAAGAGGTGACCAATTCCTTATAAGTCTTCACATCACGTGGGAGCACATGTGGGAATTGAGATCTTCCCTATGTTCTCCATCCTCGGAGGCCCACCAGAGTTGCCAAGTCTCAGCTCTTATAAAACCAATTGGGAATCGGGTAAAACTCAACTTTGAAAGCTAGCCACTAAGGAAAGGGTATCTTTTAAGACCTTATAAGTTTTCACATTAGGCTACACACAGCCGATGCAAAAATGTTGTTTTCATGTGAAGCCCCAACACCCTGATAGAGTTATATGGGTTGCAGGTGCTTTCTCTCGGTCAGCTGTGAATCACAATGCTGGAGCGAAAACTGCTGCCTCTAACATAGTAATGGCAGTGACAGTGATGGTGACACTCCTATTCCTCATGCCTCTGTTCCGCTACACTCCTAATGTCATATTGGGTGCAATCATAGTCACTGCAGTCATTGGCCTAATCGATATCCCCGCAGCTTTTCTCATATGGAAGATCGATAAATTTGATTTCTTAGTGTTGGTATGTGCATTCTTGGGTGTCATCTTCATCTCTGTTCAGAATGGACTTTCCATTGCAGTAAGTTCCTCACACTGCAATTCAAGCAAAACCTTTTTGAGGCCACTGCTCTGTTTTAATAAGAACTTAATTATGATCTTCACAGCATGTATTGATCTTAATGCTTGTAGGTGGGGATGTCCCTATTCAAGATCCTCCTGCAAATTTGTAGGCCTAAAACAGTGATGTTGGGAAATATTCCTGGAACTGACATTTATCGCAATCTTCATCAGTACAAAGAAGCCAGAAGAATTCCAGGCTTTCTGATTCTAAGCGTCGAATCACCAATTAATTTTGCAAACAGCAACTACCTCAAAGAAAGGTTATGTGATCTTGTAGTTTTCCAAAGTGGTGAATGCAACTGATAGGAATTCTTTTAGTGCTGACTGTTTTACTTCTCACTTCATTTGCAGGATCTCAAGATGGTTAGAGGAATATGAAGAAGAGGAGGGAGTTGAAAAACACTCAGATCTTCAATTTGTAATCCTAGATATGACAGGTATGTGAATGTGATCCCCCTCCCATTGATCACATCTATGCACCTACTTTGATTTCCTTTTTCAGGTTTTGTTGATGGGCTATGTTGGAGGGTTCAATCATAATCGTAAGACATCAAACGGAGATAGCTCCTCAAGTATATGAACACACTTGAGGATCTAAATTAACAAACCAATGTGGGATTATAACTCTATAATTCTCAACTTCTCAATAACTAACCACCTAAATTTCTACAAAGACTTGGTGGTAGCCAGTAGCCACTATGTACCATTAAGATGGTAACCAGTTGGTGCTGATAAAAAATTCATCTTTTCAAAAGAATTTATGAAGCTAAAGTACATCAGTCTCTCTCACTTGACAAGTGACCCATTACCAGATATGTTGAGATGTTGACTCACATTGGATCCTTGTTCAATCCTTGGGGGTTGGGGAACTTGAATGAGCTTGTGTTTGGAAACACAGTTTGCTCGTCCACAATAGTGTTTAGAGATTATTAGGTTACTAGTTGAATCCTTGGGGGAGAAGGGATATAAAAGCATGTGTTATACACTCCTGTTACTTCTAGGACATCTCAGGAATGGTTTATCATGTTGGTTTCTCAGCTGTTAGTGCCATTGACACCAGCGGAGTTTCGCTAATAAAGGAGTTGAAGAAGACGATGCTGAAGCGAGGTCTTGAGGCAAGTATTGATTTTACTTTTAGGAAAAAGATCCCCACAATGCCAGAGTGGGTTCCTTCATATGGCTTTTCACATAATGAGCCATGAGGATTCACACTGACACTGATCTCTTCAACTAAAATGTGGACCCTTACTGAATGAATCCATCGATGTCTCTTTTGTGAGATTTTCCACTCTGCTGTGTTAGAAAACCTCTGAACCTTATTCTTTTAAATTGACTTCTTGATTTAACTACTATTTGCTAATGCTATAAGAGGTTGATTTGGTTCACAGCTTGTGTTGATCAATCCTGTGGGTGAGGTGATGGAGAAACTACAAAGGGCAAATCAAGCTCAAGATATAATGCCAGCAGATTGCCTCTACTTGACTGTTGGAGAGGCTGTGGCTTCACTGTCTTCCATGATTAAGGGGAAGGCATCAATATAATTCATATATAAATGAAAGAGGAGTATACCATATTACTATCTTCTTCATAAGGGCTAGGAAATATAAACTACTTCAAATGTATGTGGTACTGGTTCTAAACTTTAATTCTAACCTCTATAATGTAATTGTAGCATAGTTTATTTCTCTAAAATTTTCAGTAACTTTGATCCGATGAATTTCTTTTTTCTTTTTCTTTTTTTCTCTTCTTTTAAATTCAAAACAATGAAAAATTAATGATGTTAATGACCAACAGTTTGGATAAACACACGAAATACCACACAAAACACTGATCTCTAACACTTCTCTTCCCTCGTGTGCAGTTTCGACATACATGTGAATATACATATCAAGGAGTTAAGAAGGATATGTCAAATGAATATCACTTTAATATCATGTTAATGAAAGTGGAAAAGCTCATGAAATACCACATGAAGGTTCAACACAAAATTGTAAGGCATTAGGCAGAGATAGTCCTAAGATATATTAAGAAACATCCAAGTTCCTAGATAACCAATGTAGTACTAAAACTCTGTAACTCACAACATCTAAACAAAAACGAAGCAATAAAAAATGATTCCTAGCAGCCAAATGAATTTGCAAAGAAAATGAGGTGCAAAAACATTAGAATCATTCATTTTGGAGCATCTAGAATCAAGATCAATCATAACCGATTAATTCCAATCCAAATCAACCTGGTCAACTGACAATGATCCCAATTTTTGAAACAGTGCTAGGAATCAAAGGCACCAAATGAAACCCATAAGGGCTGTTGCAAGGTCGCTTTGATTCCACATATGAAGTAGTGGAAACCTTAGCCTTCCGATTGGATCAGGGTCAAGCTCCGATATTGTATGGCAACTCCTTAACCCAGTTGACTGCCCTAAAGTCAGGTTAGGCCAGGCCTCCTATTGCTCTGCTAGCTTCTCCTATGTCAATTTATCTGCAGCAATAAATCTGTGTGAAAGCATAGGGAACAATTGACCCCAGCTCAATTTGATGAAAAAGTGAGGGAGACGGTCTATATACTGGTGGAGGAGAGAGATATAAATAGAAAACGGTCAAAAGTCAACAAGAACCCTTGGAATTTAAATCCAGGACAATAAGCAAATATTCTCACATATATGTTCCTTTTGAAGTTTTAATTTAAAAGACAGATATTTTTATGGATTGAAGAAGTAAGTTTAATTGATTTTCTCCTTTTTTATTGAGTAAATCACTAGAAAAATGATTAAATTAAATATCATAAAACATGTAAATGGCCCCAATCTATAATAGGTTGCAGGAATTGGTATTAATCAAAATCGAGATAATGTCAATTCCAATCCAATTTTTAAAACCATGTTTAGGGACAAGAGGGGAAAAAGCCGAAAGAGAAAATTCTCATACCTCAAAGACCATATTATTGCTTATCAAGTGGAATTTACCATTGATCTACCATTCATATTTATGATACAAAAATAACTGACAAGTCGGATAACCATATGTGTAAAGTTGTGGAACAAAATTATTTAATGGTAAAAAATCATTATACTAATAACGGGTTAAAACTTTTTTTTTGGTAGTTCATAACAAGTTCACGTTCTACCCAAATGGATTTAAGGGGCAGCATAAACAATGGGATTATACAAAATTAGATTTCAATTTACCAAATTATTCACTTTTTTTTTATTAACCAAATTACTCAAAACTAAGTTGAATATTACAAGACTAATCAAAACAGTGTTTTTCCTCCAATTACCATATTATAGCACTCTATGATCGATCACCGTCGAAGATAGAGGGAGGTGGAGGACAAGAAGACCGAGAATGACAGGAAAATTAGTCAAGGTTTCAACAATAAAACCTCCTCCTTATCGTTCATCAAATTTCCTTCTTTAGATTTGGCACCCTTCAACAATCACAAAACATCAAACTAAGCAGCAACAATACTCACTCACATTCTTTCATTTTTCCCTCTCATGGATCGATCAGAATTTTCCTTTTCTTCTTTTAATTTAAGTCCAGCTTCAGCTTCAATGTGGAACTGGTTATACTATTAGGTTTCAATTTGATTTCGAAAATCAGTTTTTCTTTTTTTTTTTCTTTTTTTTTTTGAATTTGAAGTCCAGCTTCAGCTTCATGCTATCATTACTAGCAATGCCGATCATTTGCATTGGATATGTATTTATAGACCTCTTAATATATTCTTACCTGAAAACAGAAACAAATGAATTCCTAACTACCCTCTCCCCCCACAAAAAAACAAAAACCTATATAAGATCTAGGTGGCAGCAGAAAGAAAAGCATTTTGTGAGAGATTTTAAAGCATAAACCTTAAATATTCGGGCAATGAAACCAACCAACAATGGCCACAGGTGAGCCCCAAACCCCTGCACTCTGTCTGACGAAAAATGAGAACCTTCATAAAAGAATAAAGCAAAACCATATAAATGCTGTTCCAACCAGCTAAGAGGGGAAAATTAGGGGAAAAACACCAAGAAGCCATCTTCTACAAAGCATCTTTCTATGACCCTTCCTAGCATTCCTTTTGGGGTCCACTGGACTGATTTCACTCGTACAGCAAGAGGTTTTCCGATGATCACACTTGATGGAACTCTGCCATCTCTTATGAGCATTTGCAGCATTCTTCAATGCTTCCTTCATCCTATCCCTTCCCTAAAACATTCTAGGAACTTCTTGACATGTTCATCTCCAATAAATAAGAAACCAAACTTTGAGATAGTCCCATCATCATGTTGCCTTACCTGAACATTGATTATTGTGACTATACTTGAATATCTCTGTGCAACCCTGAAGTCAACTAAGACCCAGAAAAAGACCTAATGCAGAAACATTGTAATATTAAAAGTAACTCTTCCAGTAATAGGTATTACCACAGGTACTTTAATAGGAAGTTCACTGGCTACACAGTTCAAGAAATTCCACAAGGAGGAAAGACAACCAGGAACCAGCGGTGAAATCAGTGAACCGATCAACAAATCGACATATAATAAGAGAAACAGTAGTTCAGATCTAAGGAACTCAATAAGACATTCCATTAGCACTATAAACAATTCTCCCTTTTTCTGAATATAGCTGTGAGGACCATACCAAGATTATCTAAATCGACCATACAACAATCTGGAAACAAATGCAATGATTGATGAACTAATACAGATCTGTTTTCCGGAATTTATACTTTACAGCATCTAAAAGACATCAGATTATATCCTTCACCAACAAAGAAATAGATTATTTAATCTTTAAACCAAGCCCTCTAATCATGTAAAGAATTCTTTGAAAGTAGAGAAATCAGCTGACCAGAAATGGAAGGCTGGTTGGAGTAGAGCATTGAAGCTCCCCAATGTGGAGAGTAGCTTAAACTCAGTAAACAGTATCAGGGGGTAGACAGCACAGATAATATGATTTAATAACAATAAGAACTTCAGAAGCAATAGTATTTCATTCAATATGCTTTTCCCTTCGAATCTTAATCCTTTTATAACTAAGGATCTAAATTAACAAACCAATGTAGGACTATATAACTCTCAACTTCTCAACTTCTCAACTTCTCAACTTCTCAACTTTATCATAGTAGTAAACTTGCAGACGCAATTCAAGATCTGCTTTACCAAAAGAAAGTCAATGAATCTAATCCATTCAAAATTTATTATTTCTTAGAAGAAATCACAGAGAACAGACAGTAGATACAGGACAACTGAAACAATAAGGCAACAAGAGAGGTAATTGAACTCGTATCGCTGTGACTTCTAGTGGTATAGCTAATTGAATAGCCTGAGTGGTTTAAATTCATCTCCATTTCCGAGTCTATGGCCTTTCAGCTGGAGGACCCATAGCCTCCATGAAGTAGTTCGATAATTCTTCGAGGTTTATTAAACCATCATCATCTTTGTCTATCTGAGTCATGATTTCTTGAACGATATGCGGTTCATTGGTAAATCCTACCCTGTCCAACAAACTCCCCAGTTCTTTCTCATCGATTTTACCGTCCATGTTGGTGTGACGTCTTGTAAAATTGATTCAAGCTTCCTGAACTATTGATAGTAATTTTTTCTGTCACCCATTGAGGAATCACCAAAGCTTTGCTCAGGAAGGCTTTTCGGAGAAACGCAGATGCGGGAATCTCAAATGCCCAAATACTTTAGAGAAAGAAATCGGCTCAGCTTCAGCAAAAGAAAAAAAAAAACCCAGAAAGAACTCGAGCGAAAGAAATCTGCGCCTTAAGTGGACGAAAGAAATCTGAGTCTTTGGAAGAAAGAAAGAAAAACCGAGTTCGGACTCAAGCGAAACAAATCTGAAACCATGCTTGCCCGATCACTCGCTGCGCCGCAACCGAATAAAAGCCAGAACTCTAGCCAGAACCAGAAACCTTCGAGTCAGCGCGGCCCTCAACAATCTGAGACCTTCTAGTTGGAAGTACGAAAGAATTTGTCCCAAACTCGCTCGATTAGTGCCTGCGCCTTAACATCTCCATCAAGAATTCGAAGACTCGAAGCCAAGAATTTGTACCAAACTCGCTCGATCAGTGCCTGCGCCGTAACATCTCCACCAAGCGCTCGATCAGTGCCTGCGCCTTAACATCACCACCAAGAATTCGAAACCTCCATAGTCGAAAAGATGAGAGAGATCTCCGTATTCAGTATATGAAACAATGGCGAGAGGATAATTAAACGCTTAGTGCTGACTAGTAATTTATAGGGTGAGAGACAACCCGTGCGCCAGGATCGGTCAATTTTTTTTTTTTTCCTAAATCTAAAAAAATTCAGTAAAATGAAAAATGAAAAAACCTTTTTTTTTTTTTTTTCAAAATCAACTTCGGCAAGCTATTGTGGCATTCAAAAGATGGTTGGGGAATTTTTCTTCTTGAGCTAGAGGCCATAGTTTCAGCTCGATATTAAAAAGCTGGAACCTGTTCACAAGCGGTAGAGCTTCAATGAAAAGGGACACCTCAAACCAACTTATCATCACACAGAAAAATACTCAGGTATACTTTTAAGATTGCCTGAAACCATATTTAAAGCACACCCATCAGGCCTCGAATGCTCAATCTTGGAATAGTTGATGCAACAGATCTGTTTATTAGTGGAGTCAATTAGATCTGAAACCATGTTTAAAGCACACCCATCAAGCCTTGATTGCTCAATTTTGAAAGTTTGGTAGTGATGGGACCCAATTATTAGACCATATATTCAAGATAGAGCTTCATTGTGTATGTAGTTTGCTAATGATATAATTTTGGTAATGGAAACAAAATAGATAATGAAAGCTAAATTGGAATTACAGAGGAATGCTTTAGAGTCAAAAGTCAAAAGGTTTAGATCTAAGCAGGACTAATTAATACTCATGGAAAGAAGACATGAATTTATTTATTGTTGTAGACTTGTAGTACAATAGTAGCATATTAGGGCTTGCATGCATTGATAAGTCCTCTAATTTTTCTTAGATAGACACTTTATCTCATTAACTTCTGTGTTTCACCAAAAGAAAATTGCTTTGAATATTCACTATTGTTGAACATACTTATGCTTCCCTTAAAAGTGTAAATAATACAGAACAGTCTTATGCCTGTGATTCTCCTCTGCCAATATTCTCCCTGGTTAGACAGATTGTGAGCAAAACTTTTATTGATATTGAATATAAATCGGTGAATGGTTGCAATTGGTAAATATATGTATGCACCAAATCCCAGTAATGAGATCTATACTCGGCATACTTCAAATATGTAGAATGGTGTCAGGTGTGAAAAAACTTAGGTAGGCGTCAATGTGTTTTTCAAGATTGAGCTGTTGGATCCTTTTGAAAACTCAAAACAGAGTTATCTTCAACCATAATGCAAGGAACATATTCTTTCTCCTTATCCTCTTGTCTTGCTGCCTATGAGATGTGGCTGAGACTCAGACAGGTAGATCCTTCGAAAAAAGAAAAGAAAACAAGTGAGTGCATATTATAAGTTTTGTTTACATGTCTCTATAAGAGATTGCATAGTACACATTTTAAGAGATATAGTGAGGTGAAAATGTATCAAATAGGAAACCCAAAATATCTCAGCATTCCAAGGGCCAGAAGTTGAGAATACAGTATCTCAAAGATGCTGACAATTCTAAATGAAGAAATTCTGATTTTCTCTGGTAGTTCTTGGCTGGCTGTGGTCAAAGCTTCATTATACCTGCTATTTATTACTAGTTGTCACTACTAACATTAAAACATGGATTATTCTACAAGTGTGGATGCATTTGGAGGCCACAGAATGCACCAGAAAGGAAAACTGTAGTTTGTGAATTAGAAAAGCTAAAAGAACAAGGGGTATACCAAAGATTACCTGGGGATGTAGTGACAAAAGATATAGATGTCTTAGGTTTGATGATAAATATGGCTATAAACAAGATTGAATGGAAGTACAGAATTCAAGTAACAGCCTTTTTTAGTTGGCAAAAATGCTGTAATTGAGTTGAGCATATTATAACAATGGCGCCCCTAAATATAAATAACTCGGCTGCTTGTTTGCAGTTACACTTTTGGCCAGTAACAAAATTAGTGTACTTCATCCTAGGTTCGGTGGAGACAAGGATGGTCTCACATGGAGCAGTGCATCAGTGTAGCAAAGGGGACACAAGGAGACAACTCTACTTGACAACTTTTTCATTCTTTGACTAACAGTGCAGTTACAGAACACATACAGGAAAGGTATTTGGAAAGTTCAGGTGAAACACTTCCCTTCATTGGGAGATTAATTGCCTAGAAGGCTGAAAAGGAGGAGGATCTCTCTAAATAGAGATAGCTTCAAACAGAAAATGAACCAGCCGGTATATGAGACTTATTTTACCCCACAGCCTTGGAAAGGGTTTCCCAGACTTTGCAATTCCACCCAGTGAATACAACAGAAGAAATCAAATAATCAAAAGCTAGAAATTGAAGTGAAGCATATGCACCATATTGGATCAGAAGGGTTATTTGATACTTCTAATCAGTGGAAAAATCTGGGTCCCCAAAACATGATAGTTTCTCGTTTTCCATTCACAGAGGGGAAGAGAAGGAGAACCAAATCGTAATTCCTAGTATCACATCTAGCATTACTGTAAGCACTCTCCTTCCTTATGAGTAATATTTATTTGTTTATCCCCTTGTGTCTCCCTCAACCATTGGGCAGCCACCAAGGAAAAAAAAATGCTGTATTACAGGAAATTAAAAATAGAAGAAATCTAATGGGATGAGGCAAGCACCCTAATTTCCATAAACTGGGCTTAGTCCCATCATGATGGTCTTGGTATAGCACTGGGAGATTCCCATGGGGAGGCAACAATGGCACATCCATGAAAAAACAATTACTTTGTCAAATTACAAATTGAATAATGAAACCTGTAGGGATCACTTCGAAGGAATTGTCTAAGGTCATATAGCAGTTCTAGCTGCAGAGCAGGTCCTAATTACACCTATTTGAAAGCTAAACACATCTTGGACAACTCATTAAAAATATTCGAATTTGTACTGCTTGTCCACAGCTTCTAATACATCCCATGTGCACTTTATTCCTTTCGTAAACCGAACCAAATCACCAGCCCCAAATATGAAAAAATCCTGGTGCCCATCAGGGTAAACCTTCATCTTACCCTTCAAAAGATTGAGGGGTAACAGCCAATATATTTTTGCAATAAAGGTTTTTTAACAGCCTTTGGTATGCATTACTGATGTCCAGGTTTCTATAATCCAGCATTACCAAGGCATACGCAGATGGAGATCCAGATACATGGCAATCATTATGGTGGTATAGTTCAGAACCCGAATGCTGATTCCCCACATCTAACATTACTGTTAACACTCTCCCTTTCTGTAATCCAGCATTGCTGTTGTTAGTCAGCCAGCTCCACATCTAACAATCCCATTAGCTAAATTTAGGCAAACCAACCAGCAAACACCCCAATAGCAAGTTAAACTGAACAATGAATGAAATT
>NC_056561.1:3255451-3256427 GCF_013358625.1 Macadamia integrifolia | reverse complement strand
TTTTTCTTTCATACGAATGACCTTTTAGTGACAAAAATGTTATTTGGTAAAATTGCCTATGTCCATACATGTGTAGGTTTACAGTCGTTCATCCTCAGGCCCCCCTCCTACCGGACCTAAAGAATCAGCCCACAAATGGAAACAACGGAATACAAGTCTTCATACCCCAACACACACACACACAATTCATTGATGCAGCTTGCAGCCATTAGCTAAGTGCTTGTGAGGCTATCATATTAACTTCCTAATTGATAGCTTGATTCCAAAAATATTATTATTATTGTTGCTGTTAATTTTGGGTCTCACAAGCCTAATAATTTGTTTACAAAAAAATAGTTAATAATCTTATCCAACCATCCTGCATGGAATGGTCCCAACACTTAAATAGGGTGAGAGATACCATATAAAGTTTCTCTTCAACACTACAATTAGAGGTTAAGTCATTTTCTTATTAGTACAATTGGAGGTTAAGTCATTATCTTAATAGTGACTGTCAGGTTAGCAGTTTCACTCATTTAAAGTTTCACACACACTCTCTCTCTCTCTCTCTCTTACACCACACCCCCACCCCCACCCCCCAAAAAAAAAAAAAAAAAAATCAGATACACACAGCCAGTTTCAGATTTTGGATTCATTTATTTGGCCCTATTTGGTAATCAGATGCCAAGCCTAAAACCCTACTGACTCCTCTACCAACCATCAACAAATTAATTTCCAATAGTGAGCATAAAGATGGAGATTTTACTCGACAAGAGCTTCTCTTCACCTCATTTCACTGACTCCATTATTACCACTCTTCAACCACTTATGCTAGTTACCCAAAAGAAAAAAGAAAAGGACATGCATCTCTTCGCCACCAGTTGTTTGTCTTACATCAGAAAGTGACTTCACCCATTAGCCTTGAAGCATGGTTGACAATCAAGGGCCACCTTTTCTTTCCCACCTTTCCTTTCCCCCCCAACCCCTCTCCCTCTTT
>NC_056561.1:3248109-3255431 GCF_013358625.1 Macadamia integrifolia | reverse complement strand
AAAGAACAAGGGGTATACCAAAGATTACCTGGGGATGTAGTGACAAAAGATATAGATGTCTTAGGTTTGATGATAAATATGGCTATAAACAAGATTGAATGGAAGTACAGAATTCAAGTAACAGCCTTTTTTAGTTGGCAAAAATGCTGTAATTGAGTTGAGCATATTATAACAATGGCGCCCCTAAATATAAATAACTCGGCTGCTTGTTTGCAGTTACACTTTTGGCCAGTAACAAAATTAGTGTACTTCATCCTAGGTTAGGTGGAGACAAGGATGGTCTCACATGGAGCAGTGCATCAATGTAGCAAAGGGGACACAAGGAGACAAACTCTACTTGACAACTTTTTCATTCTTTGACTAACAGTGCAGTTACAGAACACATACAGGAAAGGTATTTGGAAAGTTCAGGTGAAACACTTCCCTTCATTGGGAGATTAATTGCCTAGAAGGCTGAAAAGGAGGAGGATCTCTCCAAATAGAGATAGCTTCAAACAGAAAATGAACCAGCCGGTATATGAGACTTATTTTACCCCACAGCCGTGGAAAGGGTTTCCCAGTCTTTGCAATTCCACCCAGTGAATACAACAGAAGAAATCAAATAATCAAAAGCTAGAAATTGAAGTGAAGCATATGCACCATATTGGATCAGAAGGGTTATTAGTCCCATCATGATGGTCTTGGTATAGCACTGGGAGATTCCCGTGGCATTCTTAACTTTGATGCAACAAGTTCTAATGGGGAGGCAACAATGGCACATCCATGAAAAAACAATTACTTTGTCAAATTACAAATTGAATAATGATACCTGTAGGGATCACTTCGAAGGAATTGTCTAAGGTCATATAGCAGTTCTAGCTGCAGAGCAGGTCCTAATTACACGTATTTGAAAGCTAAACACATCTTGAACAACTCATTAAAAATATTTGAATTTGTACTGCTTGTACACAGCTTCTAATACATCCCATGTGCACTTTATTCCTTTCGTATACCGAACCAAATCACCAGCCCCAAATAGGAAAAAATCCTGGTGCCCATCAGGGTAAACCTTCATCTTACCCTTCAAAAGATTGAGGGGTAACAGCCAATATATTTTTGCAATAAAGGTTTTTTAACAGCCTTTGGTATGCATTACTGATGTCCAGGTTTCTATAATCCAGCATTACCAAGGCATACGCAGATGGAGATCCAGATACATGGCAATCATTATGGTGGTATAGTTCAGAACCCGAATGCTGATTCCCCACATCTAACATTACTGTTAACACTCTCCCTTTCTGTAATCCAGCATTGCTGTTGTTAGTCAGCCAGCTCCACATCTAACAATCCCATTAGCTAAATTTAGGCAAACCAACCAGCAAACACCCCAATAGCAAGTTAAACTGAACAATGAATGAAATTATCGGGGCAGAGATAATGTATAGATTGTGTAAAAGTTTCTCTTCCTTACCTACTGTACTGAAAGGGAAAATTGGTGGAATACCTTACAAGAAGATCTTGTAGGGAGTGGACTAGACTCAAATTGAATCGAATCACTATAAATCTTGGTGTAATGTGATTGGTATTATTTTATTCTGTAATTTTACTTTTACAATTACACTTGGAGAACCCTTAATCGAAAAGATTTTTAATTTCCGTTAGCATAATCTATTCACCCCACCCTAGACTATTTCAAACCTATCAGAAATCTCGCTCTAATCGTCAATTTATTTTCTTCACCATTTGTTTCTTTTTGTTTATTTCGAGCAAAGATGAGGCAAGTTGTTCATTGGCTACCATTTCCTTCTAATTTTTTTAACTACTTCCCTTTTCCTTTTACCCAATTCTCATAAACTTTCTTTATCATGTGAAGCTCTTATTAAAGAAAGAAAATACCCTAGAAAAGATTCAGGAGGATCTGGTTATGAAAACATTCTCTCACGAAGATAAACCCGCAACATGAACAACAAAAAGAGGGAAGAATAAGAAAACATTATGGAGAAAGAATTAGTGACCGTAATATTGTATCAACTCCCGACGTTGGAGAAGATCCTCATCCATCGTATCCGGATCAACTGCATATAGTATTTAGATGATAGATGCCCAACTTAAGATGAAAATGAGTGAAAATATTATGTATTTTTAGAAGGTTTTTTTTTTTTTTTTTAGGAAATGTGTAGTAACGCAATTTTCTGCTATACTTCTCCTTCATCTCTCTCTCTCTCTCAACATCTCCTGTCCTCTCTCTACACTCTCTCATTAGATACACACACGTGTGTACAAAAAAAAATCAGAATTTTTCCTTTCTTAAATTGATTCCTAAAACCATGTTATGGGCTGATTGAACTGCATTGGTAACAAACAAGAATACCACTTTTCGCCTTTTTCGGTGGTTTAATTTGGTGCAGATATCAGTTAACTAATAATCCACACCGTCTTCAATATCAACCAATATTGAGTTCCATCATAATAGGAACTCAATATCCAGGTTCCCTAAACGTCTACCAAAAAATAACAGCTCTCCCCTAAATGTATTGGGTTTCATAAGCCGAATAAGCTCTTCCTTGTATGTGTATATAAATTGATATTTTCCTACTTGCTACTCACTTTTTTGACTGAAACTTGGGCTAAGACATAACAATACTTCTCCGTGATATGTAAGGCTAGAGTTTTGAAGTTCCTGTCATTGTAGAATGGTGGTTTATTATGTATCAATTTAGTTTTCTTATGTCTGAGAAGTACACTTTCTCCAAGATTATGATATTTCAATGACTAGACAAATGGGGTTACTAAAATTTCATGTTTTTATTAAGGTTTTAAAACTTGGGGTCAATCATAACCGATATCGATTCAGATTGGATAGGCATCACTTGGGATCGGACTGGACTGGACAGATTTACCCCTTTAAAAAAAAATGGTATTTTGAACCACTTTACCCTTACTTTACCTGTGGATCGATATTGGATGGTCATGCAACAAGTCCAGTTTCCCTCAATCAAAAGGGGTTTTGTTGGAATCCTTGAAATGGATCAACAATTTGTCATTGTGGCAAATTCTTATCCAAGCAAACTTTTTCAAACTTTTTCATGTTATCTAACGAGGGAAAAAAAAGGAAAAAAAAAAATCCTCAACCATCTCCACATTCTTTCCCAGAAATGAGTTCTCGAGTTTTTTTTCTGTCAAAAGTTCTAAAGAAGCTATTTAAATGTATAGTACTGAATATATGTCTAGTGTAAATATTCTTTTGTCATAACAAACTAGGAGATGTTAAATATGTCTAAACTCTTTAGCATCTAAACTAAATTGGTACCATTAAATTTATATATCTTTGCGAATTAGCCTTAGGTTGAGACAATGACTATTAGTCTTGCAAAAAATTAGCATTGAAAAATTATTGACAATGTTGAAAGAGTTACTTTGATCCAAAAGAGATTCACCACTACTGGAATTGTGTACTTAGACCACGAAAATTGATTCTTTTATTATAGCAATTTACAAGTCCTTAATACATCTATATTCCTTGGCATCAAAATTGAATTGTTACTCATTACAATCCCTATTGTAGTTTTGATGTGGGATCAAGTATAGTTTGACTCAAATTTTGAAAACATAAAATATTAAACTACACCCAATGTTGTTTCCAATAGAAGAATAACAACACCAACCCATAGATGGTAGAGTGACGAAAAATTGTACAATCCAAGGTCATCAAGAGATCAATGAGTCCCACTAGATCATCCAAGTGATCATCGAACCTTCAATTCTTTGCTGCCATCTCTCTGGTTTTTCCCGTACCTTGCACAGATTTGAATGCCTTTAAAGAAATGAAATGATGCAATCATTAAAATGCAAAAGTTGACTTATGATCCAATTACATCACAACCTTTTTTCTTTTTTTCCCCCCCACCCCCCAGGGGGGGGGGTGTGGAGGGGTGATTCAACCTTAGAGAAATGGAAATACAGCTCCATAATGTTGAAAATTGCCAAGGAATCTGGGCCATTATATGGTAGACAACCCTTACAAGTTGGATCTTTCATGTTGAGGAAGATTTCGACTGTAGAGGGGAAATTCAAAAAGGAAAACCGCTTTGAACCATGCAGGAAGGTTACCCTTACAAGTTGGATCTTTCATGTTGAGGAAGATTTCGGCTGTAGAGGGGAAATTCAAAAAGGAAAACTGCTTTGAACCATGCAGGAAAGTTCCTGTAAACAACCGAGGGCAGCAGAATGAGGGGGCTGGGACACAATACACTAGCATTAGTACTTGGCTCTTCCGGTAAATACTCAAATCATTAAGAAAACAAGGCAATATGAATTTAACCTTGTCTTTCTTTTATAAATCCTGTACTCTGCCAAATTGCCAAACTTCTTATCTGCTGATTCCTGCTTCAATATATGTTTTACAACTATGAGCAAAATTTTAAGAGAGAGCTATGATATTTGAAGTTGTATTTAATGAAGACAAACTAACCTCAAGTAATGGTATGCCACTGACAAAAAGAAGCAACAGAGTGAGAAAGATTGGTCCTAGGATTACAAGCCATTCATTGCTTTCTAACACTGGTGCAGAAGCCACAAAAATACCCCACCAGAGCAAAATCTGTGCATGTCATTGATATGAAAGGATGTATTCTTTGTCATTCAATAAATTAACACACTGTCAGTACCATGAGAAAACTGTGCACAACATTCATATAAATGAAATAACACTACAAGAATTTCAAAGCTGAAACATCTTCAGCTTGTCAGGGTCCTCAACACATTATCTATTTAACACACCAACAAAACAGTATGAGTAAGCATTAACTGTGTCAAATAATAGTGCCACATTCTCTCAATCAGATCCAAAGTGGGGATATGTAAAACAATTAGTACTGAACAAACATTTGGCAATAAATGCAGAAAAAAAAGTTAAACTACTGCACAGGTTTAAGCATCAATTTTGACTGCAATCATCACAAAGAAGGTTATGATTGATGAACTACGTGTGGCTTAAAAATATGTTTGTCTCCCATGTGGCTCAAATCAAAGGAACTGTAAAGCAACCTCCCTTGATGACCATTCAGAAAATCTCCTCACTAAGACCTAACCCAACTAGATGTTCGCTACAGTCCAGTTTGGCTGATCCACTATTCAAGGACATGGCTTCTGTTGGCTCAGAAAGTCATAAGCACTCATTGTCTCTTCACCTCAGCCCAGGTCATTTCAACCTTCCCCCTACAATTTTGACACCTCAAATTTTAACCATACAATTCCTGTGGGTGTTTTGTACTTTCCTGTCAACTATTGGTGCTTTTCCTAATTTCCCTTGAATACATTCACTATTATTCCATCATTGTCCAGCCACTTATCAATCTCCATGTCCCAATCTAAGATACACTATACATTATTTCATCGTTTCCCAATATTCAGCTCCACAGAGCATTGGTGGCTGCAGCCCCACCCCCCCCAAAAAAAAAACAACAGTGAGTTTAATTGAGATATGTTGATCAAACAATACTAGAACCTCATTTCCTCTTCTTCCATTCAACTGCAAAGGCAACATACCCTTCAGTCTCCCTCAACAATCGTAGAAACCAGGAAATATAAAGGAAAACTATAGGGTATCTCCTGCTCAGCTACTTTTACTAAAATTGCACTCCAAATTAATTGTCCTAGATTAGCTAATCTTAAAATTTTTTTTCCTGCATATCTGCAATTTGGCCATTACTCCCTTTCTAGGCATATTAACGAACACTATATCATCAGGAACAGCTTAGACCATTGAACTTCATCCTCTACATGTTTAATCAACTGTGTGTGTATGCACACGTGGGCTTGCATGTAACTATGTCTATATATATATATATATATATATATTATTTTAGATGCAGGACCTGCACCAGTTACTTCGGCTTAAGCTAACAGTAGATTGAAGACATCACCAGACCCACATCTGATCACATTGTAGATAAATTACCTCACCAAAATAGTTTGGATGACGGGAGAATCTCCAGAGGCCAACATTGCACCACTTCCCTTTATTGTTCATAGAGTTCTTGAATAGAAGCTTTTGCTGGTCTGCTGTAGCTTCAACTGTGAAACCTATGATCCAAATAATCCACCCAATGATATCTTCAGCTTGAAGAGAAGGGTTTCTGTCACTTGAATTAACAACTGTTACAGGTAAGCTCACAGTCCATACCCAGACAGCCTGCCATAAATGAAGACCACACACACACACACAACAAAATTTCAAGCAACCTCCAAATTAAAGTAGCTCATGGCATAACCTATATTCTCTGAGATGAGTTGGGAAATTTTGGAAATGAAACAAGTAAAACAATAAAACCTGGAATGTCCAGAAAACTGCCAATTTCCACAAATTAGAGCGCATTTCGTCAAAACGACGGTCTTCCCCCCACTGCAAGATTCTGCATGTCAGAAGAACATGAGGTAAATCAGGACCTTAACTGAGACTGACAACAAGCTGTCTAAAATTTTGTGAAAAGATAAGTGAGATCTGCTGCAGGTGGCAATGCTGCAATTCTAAAGATCAAGTAGCATGATATCATATCCAAATGAGTATAAATGCTTAATCACATCTATTTTGTACTTCAGAATAGGAAATTAGAACCAATGGGGTTTGTAGCCTAGTGGTGAAAATGCCCTTGACCCATCACCGCTCGAGTCGGCTGGTTGTGGGATCGAGTCTTGGCATGCCCACTATCGCCCATTGGTCCTGCGGAAGCATTGCTTGCCGTACGGGGGCTTGTCCTAGGGGCTATGATCACTACCATGGAGCACCCTTTTTTTTCTACCAAAAAAAAAGAATAGGAAATTAAATCAAGCCATCAAACTATGTAGATTGTAGAAATATACAAATACCTTTGTGAAAGGACACAGTACAGAGATGGAAACCTTGATGGCCCCAGCATGGAGACACCAGAATGGTTATGTCATGTTCCTGAGATTTCTCAAAATCAGACTGAGCATGGAACTAGATTGTTGCAAATCTACAATCTAACATAACTTAGGCCCAGACCAGGCCTGACTATCTAAATAATTTTACTTGGTCAAAAAGAATTTACACGCTCTAGATTTCAGAAACATATTAAAATTTTACTTCTAGGTATGCTAAGAAAAACTCATTTTAGAAGGCACTGTCTAAAATCAGATAAGATGTCTCCATACTGGACCATAAGAAATCATAAGAGGCCACAGTAAGGACACAGAATGCATCTTCCCTAATGATGTCAAGATGTAAACGAATTTAATTATGACCACTGCAATTTGCTGCCTCCAACTTGAGGTGTACTACAACAAGGGAGAGAAAACCTATTCCTCTTTGCCCCCCCCCCCCC
>NC_056561.1:3215716-3248089 GCF_013358625.1 Macadamia integrifolia | reverse complement strand
CCCCCCCCCCCCAAAGGCCCTCAAAGGTCACCACAAGAGAGGGACATGGGGATGTACTAGGGAAATCATATTAACTTGGCATATGCAGAGTATACAACAGAAATTATGTCCCATATGGGCAGAAAGAAATAAAGGAACAAACAGATAAAATATGAAAACAAAAAACTGAAATCATCAGCAACACTACAGTTATTTTAACCAAGGAAATAATACATGGGCCCCAAGAGAATTCTTTAGGACTGAACAAGTAGCACATAAAAATTGGTCACACCATAGTTGTTACAACTTACAAATATTATTCCATGCAGCAATTTCCTTCGGGTATAGGAGGGATTTTCTAATTTTATCTAGACAATTAGTTGATAGCAGTCCAACTTGAAATCATTGTTTAAAGTTTCTCTGTAGAAGAATCACTCTAGAACTCTCCAGGACAAAAAGAGAAAATCGGTAACACGATTGTGGTAACAAAGATTCTTTTATGAAACGGTGTAAGAGGGTCAGCTGAACTAATTTTTTTTTATTTAATTATTATTTCCTATAGACAGATAATTGATGAAATTACAACTTGTATTGTTGTTAGGAGTTTCAAGTTTCTTCATAGAAGAACCAATAAACCGCATTTGAGATAGCAAAACTCTTCTTAGCTCTTATGGTCATCTTCCACTAAGTTGTTTCTGAAACTACGAGAGTGTTCTGGAATTTTCAGTTAAACATAAAACTGTTTCAATAAACTAGTCAACAATAAAGTTAAAAGCTTCGGCTTCAGCCAGTGGGATAGAGGCAGCAAAATAAGGATACTCATTGTTGAGAGGATCAATTCAATGACCATAGTAATTAGGGAAAATAAGGTATCCTATTGTTATAAAACAACATAGGATCTGTAGCATGCATGTCTGTGTCTGAATAGAAGTGAAATACCTTCTGATGCATAAGGAATATGAGTGAAACACATGCCCATTTTTACAATTATCCACTCAAACCTCAACCACGTGCTTAACATGGAGAATGCTTGGATTTTGGGACAGGTTTGCTATTTTATTTATTCAACAAATGTTGCTTGGGACTTGAGAACAAAAGTGTTAGGGCCTTCAATCTCCTCAATCATTTTCTTTGCATAATAGAGCAGTGCAAGGCATGAAGCATTCTGGAAAGCCTCAAAATCTCGGGGCAAAAATTATCCCTATGCTAAAGAAATTCTCAGAAACACTGACTGCTCAATCAAGGATTCAACTGCTTTCAGATGGCTTAATGGCTTAGATAGCAATGGCCAAAGAAAACACAGTTTTTCTATCAAATCCTCTAAAACTCTCCAAGCAAAAACATGGAGGAGCCTTCACTGATTAAGAAGATGGGGAAGGTGTTTGAAGCATTTGTATGGTTGGCAGTACTCGAGAAGGTCCTAACCATGGATAAGCTCAAGGATAGAGATTTCGATAAGCCAATGTCCCTCATTTGGAAAGAGCAAGAACCCAGCAGCCATACATCTATAAATTGATAGCAGTTGGGTTTCTAAATTCTGCTGGCTGTCATTGGTTACACACTTGCATATTACATTCTCTCTTTAGATCTCGGAAGTCAAGGCCTTCAAGCCCAAGAAGCAACAAGCTTTAGAAGATGCTTTCTTGCATCTTTTGCTGGAATGTTTTGAAGAAAAAGAACAAACGAAATTTTAAAATCATATTTCACTAGGAAGGATCCATGCTTATGCAATGGAGTGTTGCCTGTTCTTGAAGGTACTTACTGAGGCACAAAGATCATGGCCACAGAAAGCTTGTCATTCCACCCTCTGAGAAAACTGAATATTGATTTTGTGAATTTTTGTGCACACTTTTTTTATCAGGAGCTGCATGTTCAATTTTGTTCACTACTTGGTTTTACACTTGGAGAAATATAGTTCATCTTTGAATCAAGCTAAGAAGCAAGGTCATCTTTTCTTTTCCTTGTTAATATAAGGAACTAGGAAGTACTCTGACATGAACTGCTACACACACACACACACACACACATATATATATATATATATATATATATTGGGTATTGGGACTTTCTTATATTCCACTGTAAAATAATATTTCGTGTTATTTGCAGAATAGCATCAAACAAGACAAAGATTACACATACAATGTACAATATACATGAATCAAATGTATTCTAATAACCATGGCCATACCTCATTAATAGGAACAGTGCTAGCCGAAGACCCCATATTACTACAAGCAAAGTCAAGATTACCTGAGCAATGGATCACTAGATCAGAAGTATAAAAAGAAGAATGAAATCCAATACAAGTTGGACCTTGGTGAGATATACACAACATATGATATTCCATCACTATACTCTTATAAAGAAAGAAGAATAAGAAAGTGCATAAGAGGATGAGATAATATTCTACACAAGGAAAAGCCCCACCGACAAAACAAATGGAAACTTGCTTGAGCTAAAATGGCTTAGCCCTGACCACTTATCTCATCCTATTTTTCTCATGAAAATTTTAGCCCTTCAGAATCTTTCAATGCTCAAAATCATAAAACAATCTACTGACATCCCAATGAGAAAAGATTCCAGTATCCCTGTCCTTCCATGGCCTTCAATGCATGAAACGCAGTAGCATCTGTCACAATATCCTCCCTCTGTCAAATTTTAGGGGGAAAAATACATGAAATGCCATACAAGAGCAGGAACTTACACGCACCCATTGAACAAGAAGCAAAGGCTAGGAACTCTCATCCCTTCAAGAACAACCAAGTATTAATATCAACTCAACAGTTTCCATAGACTGCTTACCCAGGAATTTGACTCAACTTGGCAGTTCAGGGAATCAGATTGAGTCAGGGAAAGGAGTTTTCTAGGACCCACCTGGAGAGGAAACTAGTAAACATGCGGATCAAGTCAATTCAATAGAACTGGCAAGTCAAAAGACCTGATAGTATTAAAAAGGTAGTTAGTCGCCTTTGAAATTTCCTACAATCAGCAGGTGAGTCAACCTTGGATGAGAGGTGGGTTCCTGGTTTTTGAAAAGGATAGATACAATCGTTTCAATGCCACTGAAACCTATTTAACAATAAAATACACTATGAATATCACGAGCATAATAAGTAGACAGACATCATATCCCAACGAAATGGAACCTAACTGTGAGCTGGACTATATCTCTTTCTTTTTCATTATTTTTATATTCTTTAACTGATTATATTTAATCAGTTCTCACATTCTATGCAACAAAATGGCTAATCTAGCACCCAAAAGAACTGGAAAAGAAAACAGGCTAATGGAATTCAAGTTTCTGTTAGAAACCAGAAGAGCAATGAGGAAAGATTTCTTTAGAAAGGAAAATGAACCATACGTTCACAAAAGCTATCAGTTTAGAAGTCCACACATAGCAATTCAAAATAATGTCACAATTTGAATAGCAAGCATATGAAGGTGACTATAATTGAAGCTATCTATAACATTTTTCAAGTAAACAAAAACTTCATGGTGGCAGTATATAACCAATGACACTGGAGCAAGATACTCTACCTGTCTAAAATGCCAAGTGCCTTTCAAAACAAGAGTCAATATGGCAAGAATAATAAAGTTTGTGCTGCCTGCCGAAAAAAATAGCAATTATCTATCAAACAAAGAATTGTAATAAGAAATTTACCAAGATGAGACAATTGATATGCCAAAAAGATAAAAAAAAATTATAGCAGAACAAAGAAGGAAATAGTAAAACTCAATTACTGTAAGCAACATATCTCTTATATCATTTCATTCCCATCAAATTTAGCATCACTTATATTACTATTAACCATAGGTTCAAACACATACAGAAATTTCTGGAGATTGTATTCAAGGGTTTGGAAAGTCAACGGACCAATGCATCCTCTCTCTTCTCTCTCCATTTTTAAATATAAGACTTATCTTGATATATTATATTTGCACCAAATGATATACGAATTCACACCATTGTAGTATTCCTTCTTCTTAAATCAGGAACAAACATAATTTGAGTTAAGAGTCGTATCAAAATGATACTATCCTTAAGGTTTTTAAATGCCCATAATTGTGCAACCAGGTTGACCATTGCGTTTATATATCCAAGATAAAACAACTCCCAATCACATAAGGTAGACTCCAATATGTGATTATACAGGGAAGTCCGAAGGCTATACTCATTATCAAAAACAAAGAGACTTGGAAGAACAGAACATAGAGTGGGAGGTACAAAACCACTTGTTTTAAAATCCCTTATCAAATTTTCAAACCATCTATAGAATATATAGACAATGTACCTTTTCACATATGGGTATATCTGTTCATATACAGATGTGTATATACGTATACAATTGTTCTTGTACACGTGCCTTTATGTGTACAAGCGTCTGCGAGTGTGTCTGTACACCTATATATATATATATATATAAGTGTAGACCCACACCGTCTCGTTAAGTGAAATATTTTGAAACTTTGCACACACAAAAAATCCAACAGTAACAGATCACACCACCCCAACTTAGGGCCGAAATCAAGAAGAACAACCAACATTGGAGAGATATATTAATAACAACTTAAACCAATAAACAACAATAACTTCGTTGAAGTAATTTCCATTAAGTAAACTACTAACAGAGATGAATTTCCCAGAGTCACTAGTTTCTCAAATGACCAAAAAAGGGACAATTTCAAGATTAAATACCAGCAAAATCAGTGACTTTGTCGAACTGAAGAAGAGCTGTAACAACGAAGAAGAACAACTGATAACCCACCTGCAAAATTCAAGCAAAAAGCCTCAGAAATTGCAAAGGAATGCCATTAAGGGGGAAGAGAGAGAGAGAGAGAGAGAGAGTTACAGTAATGATGGCAGTGAGAGCTAGGAAATGGGAGTCGAGAGCGGTTCCCATTACACTTTCTTCGCTTCACAGGGAACTGCCAAAATCGAAGCTGTTAGGAGGCTCTTCTATGTCTCTCTGTTATTGTATCTCCCTGAAGTTCTCGATAGAGACAAAAGAGATTTTTGTGTTGCCCAATGGAATAAGAAAAACTTTTGCCTTTGGTAAATACCCAAATATTTTTTTAGTGGAATGTCAGTCTGCGTGACCGTGTGGTCGGGATTGAAACACCTAAACCCTTCTCAAGTTTGAAGCCTGAGACTCATGAGTCTGGAACCCATTTATCAATCAAAGATTCAAAGTCCAATTCACAAATTTTTTCTTGGTGGATTTGTTCCATGTGATCCATTCCATCGTCTTACGGTCACATGTTGTCATGGCCGCCGGCCTTGCATCTCCACATATTGCGCAGCTTTCTAAGGATGGTTTGAGTCTAGCAGACAATTAAGCACATCTAGTGAAACTGGAGATCTAAGGCCCGTTTGATAACGTTTCAAGAAACGCGTTTTTGCCGTTTCTGTTTCCAGAAACAGAGCAAAAAGCGTTTGATAAAACTGTTTCGTTTCACTTATTTTCAGAAATAGAAATAGAAATTTCTACTTATTTATGGTTCAAGAAACGACCCAGGCGAAACAAGTTGAACTTGTTTCGTCGTTTTTAGAAACGACTTGTGGCTATTTTTTCACTGGTTATTATCGACTTCTAAAAACATGACTTATCAAACACCTTCAATTCCGTTTCTATTTCTAGAAACATAAATTTATGTTTCTACCATTCCTTGAAATAGAAACGAAAGAAACGTTATCAAACGGGCCCTAAGACTAAGGGTTCAATTGATAACGTTTTTGTCGTTTCTGTTTCAAGAAACGATAAAAACATAAATTACTGTTTCTGAAAACAGAAACGGGCAAGAAAAGTGTTTGATAATTCTTGTTTTTGGAAATAGAAACAGGTAAGAAGGTGTTTGACAAATGTTGTTTCTGGGAACGTTTCTGACAAAATATGATGTTTATTTTAATGAAAATAATTCCACTTTTGTTACTTTCCATAGAAACTCATTACCCTTCATTTTACCTAGACAAACCACCCAACTATCAATTTCCTTATTTCAAACTTACATCATAATTTTACGAAACGAGAAATGTCAACCAATAATAGTAGATTAAAATGCAAATATTCCGGGTATGCCAAATGTCTTTCAAGTTCCCAATAGTTGGTCATCACCCTCTAACTACCACATTTATTTATGTCCATGTTATTAATGGCCTCCAGGATATCGGTATATATCCTTCACTTTTCCTTAGACACATCCATTTCGTTTTTCAGTACTCTAGACTTCTCCTCTTCACCTTTGATTGTTCTTTCCAAGTAACCTTTCACAAAATCAGAGGAATGTGCTAATGGAGAAGACTGAGCTCCAACCATTGAATTGCTTGTTCCATAATCGGAAGACTGTGCACTTGTCGAATTTCTGTCTCCATAAATCCATCGAAAAAAATTACAACCTCGATCATGGGGCTGCAATTGTTCATCAACTTAATTGCGAGATGTATTCAGATAATATAGATCAAATAATACTTTCAAAAAATAAAAAACAATAATTATACCTCATTGGATTTAGGACAACACCAGAAACGACGATTAAAGTTCGTTGCTGTCTTCGCGACGCGTACCTTACACTATCCCTCGCCACAATCACATAAGCGAAATTCATCTACCCACATAAAATATTCATTATGTCTTGGGCATTTGAAGTACGATCTTCCTCTATTAAGCCCATTTTCGTTGTGAACTTATCCCACAAATGATTACAGTAGTCACACCTTGCCATTGCGGTGTCAGTGGAAGACATCTGTACAGCACAAAGATTACAAGTCATACCAATGTAAACTATGTGAAGTGAACAAAAGTATTTTTACTAACACCCCATACACACATTTGAAGAAAATAGGTGCCCTAATTTTTGTGTCAACCTTTTAATACATAATGAATGTGATTAGCAAACATTCAAGATCGATCTAACAAAATCGTAGCCATTCCCCTTGAAATTGCCAATTGGTTGGCAATATTAAGGCGCACTATGGACATTTGTCTTGCAGATCATCTCTGAGAGACATCAGATACTGAAGCATGGTACGCATGAGTATCAAGATTCATAGGGTCATCAATTTGTTGTTCACTTCCAAGCTAATTGAACAATTGATCTTGAATAGCTTATTCCTTAATATAATTGTGGATCCCATCCCACAACATGCGACCACAATTATTTATTGATCTTCAATATCGTTTGACTTCATACTTTTTAATATGTGGAATCTATTTTTCAAGACACCTAATGTTCTCTCAATAACATTCCGCAATGACGAGTGTCTGTGATTGAACAATTATTTAGTTGTTCTTGGCCCAAGTGTACCTTCACCATAATCTTGTAAGTGATACATTTGTTCCCGAAATGGTACCAAGTACCCTAGTTGACTAGCGTAGCCCGAGTCAACAACATAATATTTGCCTTCAATTATTATGGAAACATTTATGGGATTAGATTTATATTCCCTGTCTACTATATGCAGAAGGACAACACATAAGTTCATAATACATTTATACCTGATGGGGGATGAGGAAATCCTAAGGTATCATTGGTTCTTGCTGCCTCCAAGACCCTTGCATCGTGTGCACTATCCTCCCAACTTACATACACAAATGTGAATCGCATGTCGAATGAACATGCACACATAACATTCTGTGTGATCATACCCCTTCGATTACGATAACATGTCTCTTCCGACCTAGGTACGATGGCATTTATATGGGTGCCATCAATAACACCAATGCAATCCTAGTTTTCATTCAACATAGGTTATTTCATATAATTGTGTAAATTGCATTGATATTTCATTGGAAACATTGAATAAATTAATCATCATCAGAAGTCGCAGTTACCTTGAAATATGGATAGTACTTTGGATTGTTGGCTATATTTGGAGGTATCACATCAAAATTTGGTGGCCTGATTGTCTCAATTGACAAACTTAGCATTGCTTGCAACACCGTGTGGAAGACAGCACCAATCGTCTGTCCTGAACGATTGAATCATTGTTGCATTTGTCTATTACTCAAACCTTGACCTACTATCATGAAGAACATCGCTGGCTGCTCATCTACTCGAATGAAACGCCTATCCTCTAACCAACCTCTATGTACAAATCGGTCTTGCAGATTGAGAAATACATGTCTCTCAAGTCTAAACTCTTGGTAACACACGTCAGCATGACTTGCAAGAACCTCAGCTACCCTAACAGGTCCTGTGTAATTACTATCATTCAAAGGTTCTCCCATCCTATACATACTGAGCATGTTTTGGAATTGGTGTACTATAACCATGTCATCATCGTATGACGATGACCCTGTGTTGTCGGTTGCAAATTGATTTGACATCCCTGTATTAATAGACACATTCAATATGTAAAGGAATAGAGTCCATAAATGTACCATCCAATAGCATTAATTGTTTAAATGAAGAAAAAATAACACTTCCCTAAACCTGCCTACAAGGCTCTATAAGCATTAGCTTAATTGTCCATATGTAATATCCGTATCTTAAATTTTTTTCAAACCTACTAACAAGCAACAATACATCCAGTAATCGTAGTAATTGACAACTTCTTACTTTCCTGTTAATATAGTGAAATTAATATGATCCTATATCCCAAAGCTACAAAGAAACACACATTAAGCTAAAAAGCATAATATTTGGCAATCCTAAATAGTCATATATACTACTATAAGTCTGAAGCACATGCAATCAAATTATAACAAAGCAACATAAGTCAAACATCAACATCATTCATAGTAGGCAAAACATAATAAGTGTGTCAGTCAGTACATGACATAAATCCAAACAAACTAACAAGTCATTCATTCCCCCTTAAAACCATTCATTTCAAAAACTGTTACTTTCACTCCTTCAGACCATGTAGCATCCATAACCTCCTGTCAGGTCTCACTTCAACAAAAGACATGCGCCATCCAAGGTCACTATGTATCTTACGCTACACCAACACATACAAATCCGTCGGGATATCCTCTAAATTGTCCAGTAGCTTCTCACAGCTCATCATGCTATATGGTCCATCAACAATAGGATCAGGAGGTCGGATAACTGCTGAGGTGGCAAAGGTGGATCCCTTTTCCATCCTCCATTGGACAAAGGTTCTAAAGTCCTCGCGGAGTTCATGAGGGTCCGTGTCTAGCTCTTCCTCCAACGATCCGTAGGAGTCCTATCAAGTCGTCGCTTCGGAGGAGCTGACCCCTTGGGTGTCCCAGTACAAGCATCACTGTCATCATTATCAGTGTCCTGTATATCATCATCAATTTTAGGGTTAGTGGACGTAGGAGTTAATGCAGTTTCCTGTGACAAACCTCTATCCTCACGGGCACTAGAGTCAGAGAAGATCTCTAAAACTCTGGCCACCAAGGGAGACTATTTCTTCTATACTTTGCCCAATCTTTGTTTCCCTAAAATTCAAAATTTTTTCAATTAATCATCACATTTTGTTCAAAAAGTGAATAAAATCCATTCTATAAACCAAAGATTATGTCATACCTGAATAGCAGATTCCCACACTGAATCATTAGTTGTGGCAGTCTGAGCATTTGCATCCCATCCGAAACCAGTTGTTTCTAACAAAGCCCTGAAGCTGTTGTACTTCTTGCGTAACTTATTCATCTCATTACGCAGTTGCTGCTTCACAAAGGGCCTTTTGAATTTGGCTTCAAGCCCTTTTGTAATGTTGTCCCAACCAACCTTTGTGAATGTGGAGTTTGTCTTCAAACCTTTTCGGACATTCTCAACCATGTGATTGATGAATGATCTTAGCTCTGCTTCATGCCAAATTATAGTGGTACTTTTGGGGGTTGGGGTTCTTGGAGATCTCATATCTCTGAACATGCATAATTGATTTAGGTAACATATTCAAACACAGACAAGAACATGGAAAAAAAAAAAACATTCAAAGAAATAGGAATAAAAATATTGAGCAAAAGAGAGAAAAAAAAAATGCCATTTCTTCTTCTAAATTCAGAAATGGTGTTTATCTAATAAAGGGGACATGAGAAAGATGGGAAATCCAGTAATCAATAGATAGTTCAAAATTTGCAACAAAAAAACATATTTCTTAACAATGACACTCAGTAGGTGGTTTAATTTGCACTTACTGTTTTTTATGAAGGGCACAGATATTAGCTACAAGGGATGGGATGCGAATGTCATAGAGAGGGATGCAATTGAAAACTTCTGCTATGACCACGATCGGGAAATTCTGAAATTTAAGGACAAACACTGCCCAATATGAAGAAATTACATTCAGGAATTCAAAAATATGGCTTGCATATGAAATTACAGTATAAATATATTATTAAATGTAAACATATACTGCACACATTCACTTTTTTAGATACTTTTTCTGCATCTAATATATTCAAGGTTGGGAAAATTCCATGTGAGAAATATACCTACCTATATCAGGCTATATCATGGAGAGAAATCGACCCAAATAAGATGCACATAGCCTTCCACCCAAACTCACAAACCAAATAGCCAAACTGCTCCTTACTGACCAATAATTTCCTATAACTGGAACATTTCAGTTTCTTTTTTATTGTAATAGCAAGTTATTATTTCTGAAGAAGTCAGCCTCATAATTGGTTTGTTTCATTATAAATCAACGTTAAAGGGGAACATAACCCCACAATTTGAATAAAGGAAAAAAATATAGAAAGAAGCCTTGTGCAGGTGCTAAGTTGAGTCAGTTGCTATGTGAGAGAGTTATGGTGAGAGACACCTCCCTTCCCTACCCTTCTTCGTCTATTCTTCTACCTATTTCCAGCAATTCTAATATCATTCTTTAAGTTGTTGAGACCTTTCTCCCCTCCATTGTGTCGCTGTTCTGAAGGACTGTCGAAGAAAGACTGTTACTGGTCACCAGAGTAAGATCGAGATGGGGACTCAATTCTGTTAACAATATCCTGTGGATGCAGATAAGGGGAGCTTTTCTTGCCGCTTATCTCCATCCAAAAATCCAGATTGACAATAATATATTTACTCCCAATAGGTTGTTAAGAGTTGGCAGTTGTTGGGGAGTCTTCTTATTAATATAACGGTCCCTGTAGATTCTACTTGCTGACTTAGTCTCAGTAGAAGATGCTTAACAACTAAGGAATCCATGGAGGTTTCTACTTCCTATTTTTGTGGACCACCATGACTGGTGCTGTTTGGACAAATCTCCCTATCGAGGTAAGTGTCCGGCCTTGTAATCTCCCATTTTCCTGGACAGAACCAACAACTCTATTAAATGTTCATACAAGTACATCTAATCGTCTGACATTATTCATCACTTTCTTCCCTCCTCATTACTTCTCTAAGCAAAAAAGTTAGATCCCTTCTACTATCACCCAATTTCTCCACTTCAATTTTATTACATGTAATGCTGGAAGATGATAAAACAATTAAGGAAATGTAGGTACTTGCAATAAAATAAGCCATATTATAGGTAGAAAGACAATCCATTCACATGAACAACATCAACAACAAATGAATATATTTCTTAATCTACTGTACAAACAACAGGGAATAGGAATGATATCTTTGAAATAGATATGGAAATTTCAGCATTCAAAAGAACCGAAAAAATAGAACCCCCTTTCTGCAGAATTCATCTACAGAACAAACCCGTAGCATAGTGGATGTGGAAATTAGGAAAAAATTTCATGAATATCCGTCCGAAATCCTCTACTATCATGAGAAAAATCCCAAATGTTACCTAGAAGGCAACGTTTGATTCCTCCCTTTCAACCGAACGGCAGAATGTGTAGTTCCTATGGAATTGAAGCTTCAGAAACGTTGGAGACAAGTGGTCGTTCGCTGATGAAGGACGAATTATTACAGGGTTTAAAGAAAAATTGGGGGGACCTCTGTTCTTACCAAGCAGATGTGAGAGATCAGTTGTGGGAGGCACAGCCGGACCTTCAAAGAGAGAATACAAGTTTGTACACTCTTCAGATTTGAGGGGAAAACCCAGCCTTTATCTTTGGCGGTGACTCATCGACGAATCTGGACAAATCTCTGCAACAATGAAGTGAATTTGCCGTATGGGTTCACGAGGATGAAAAGTAGAGAGCAAACCCTAGGGTTCACAAGGATGAAGATGGGGAAGGTTCCGTACTATTCATGAGGGTGATGAGGCCCTATTCCGCCAAAGGATTCCTTCTTTGCAGGCAAATCTAGTACAACTCCTTCAGGTACTATGGTGAAGTGGTGAAGGTTCAACAAGGAAGAGAGGGAAGGGGGTCTGTTTTATCGGGGATGAGTTGTAATATTTGCCCCATTTTTGTTTCGAGAAACGGGCGAAACATGTGAAACTTGTTTTGTCATTCATGTTTCTTGAAACATAAATTGTTATAAATTTCAATTTATATTTCAAGAAACAAGTGGAACAAAACACTTTTATCAAAAGGTTTTAATGTTGTTTCTTCGTTTCTGGAAACAGAAAAACACAGAAACACGTTTCAAGAAACGCGTTTCTGTCGTTTCTGTTTCAAGAAACAGCAGAAACGGAGTAAATAGTGTTTAATAAAACTGTTTCGTTTCACTTATTTTCAGAAATAGAAATAGAAATTTTTACTTATTTATGGTTCAAGAAACGACCCAGGCTTGTTTCGCCGTTTCTGGAAACGACTTGTGGCCATTTTTTCATTGGTTACTATCAACTTCTAAAAACATGACTTATCAAACACCTTCAATTCCGTTTCTGTTTCTAGAAACGGAAATTTATGTTTCTGCCGTTTCTTGAAACAGAAACAGCAGAAACGTTATCAAACGGGCCCTAAGTGTTAATCAGTTTGGTTTGGTTCAATTCAATTGATGTTGCAATAATGCAATTGATAAAAATTTAAACCAAATTGCTTATTAATTGGTTTCAAGTTTCCAAATTGAAACCTGATTACTTGAAATTGGTTCAGGTAATATGATTTAAGGGTAGGGTTCCCTAAAAGGCAATGTGGTCTTCACACCAATGCAGAGGTCAATGAGAGTGTGCATGAAAGCATCAATAGGGGTGAGATTTTAATCTTTCATGAGGGGCAAGATGATCATTTTACCCTCTTGTGTCTAGATGCAAAGGCCACACTGCCTTTCAAACTTCTTTATAAGAATCACTTATACAATTTAATCGAATTTTTCATGTCGTATTCACTTTATCAATCGACGGTTTATAGGATCAAAATTTCTACCCAAAAAAAAAGTTTTATAGGTTCAAAATAAAAACCAAACCGATTACTGGTTTTCATGAGAATTAGCCTGTTTTCCTCTGTTACTATACCATGAAAAAAAAGTGTTGTTCTAACCACCTGTGGCTGGCCTGCTCCAATTTTGAAGCTATATATGTACACTGTAAATCATATTCAAGTGGAAGGGTTTGGAGACAATCACTTGGCTTGTCTGAGTCTTTTTTCACTCCTCTCTGCTTTAGAGAAACCAGCATAATTCAGTCACCATGTTCTAGCTTCTAGGGGTAAAAACAACCCGAGTCCTAAGACCAAGTCAAATTCTGAAACTCAGCTAGTTGAGTTTGGCAATCTGGATGAGAACAAGGGCTCCCCAAAATAATTAGGGCAAATGAAGTTGTCTGATATGAGATGAATGTTTCTTTTAGCAGCAAAAAAAAATAGTGGAACAGATTCAATTTGCTTCATCAAAACATATGGGATTGGTCAACAACTTTCTTTTCAATCACAGTTTAGATTGCATTTTCCTATCATTTTATCTGATCAGCTGGCCTGGCTCACATTCCTAAAAGGTTGCAAAGAATTGTTAAAACAATTATTGTCATCAACAAAATTAAACCCAAACATGGATTAAACAATTAAAATGGATCAATACAGCAAATATACAACCTTGAGGATGGCCCAGAACCTAGCCAAGAATAAACCGGTGGGGTGGGGGTGAGAAAAAAAAAAGAATTCACATTCCAAAACCTGGGAGAATACATTTGGTGTATCCTTAACAGCTTTTGATAAACCTTTACAACATCATCAAGGACAGCAAAGCGCTTGCTAATTAGCCGATTGCAATGTTGACAACTCCAGTTACAGTTTAATCCTCTAGCCTTTTATTGGTCATCTGTAACCCGTGACGTCTCCCCCTTCACCTGGCCGCTGTTTATTGATGCCCTGGGTCTAGGCACCTGAGCACTTGTTATAGGCTTTTGTAATGGCTTCAGTGCTGCCATAATCTCAGCAAAAGAAGGCCGCATCTTCGGATTTCTGAAAATTTTCCGGAAAGCAAGTTAAAATGTCTACATTTTGATTGGTTGATGAATATGCAAGATGCATAACAAATGAAAATTTGTACAGTTTGATCTCTAGAATGCATCCAAAAGCACAAGCACAAAAGCTTACTTTTTATGGCCATCAGATGCTAAAAGTAGTTTTCAAGCAAAATGTGAGTCAAGATTCACATCCAAACTCCACTGCAAATATTTTTTTTAATCATTTGTTGCATTGTACCCTCTACTTACAGTATGCAATTGGGGATGATGTTTTCTGCATTTTGTCCCTTCAGGATTCGTCATCACTTTTCATGTATAAGCTTATTCATTTTAATTTTTGCAATCAATATTACCCAAAAAAAAAAAACAAACAGAAAACATCAACCCATGAAAGGTATGAGATCCACACAATAGCCAAATGTACCACCATCGCAACAGAGTGTTTTAACAACACACCCTCCCCTTCCCCCCCACCCCCCCAAAAAAAAAAAAGAAAACAAAATGCTCCAGCCACCAACAAGTGCTGAGATCTTATTTCAGGTCAGTGAAGAAATGTCCACTTTGATGATTTCTTTCATATGGAATGCTGAAAATTCTCAAGAAAGAAAGACAATGTTATTTATGAATCCTAGTTAAAACAGTTTACAGGTCGGAAGACAAAGTAATAGCAGAAATTATGACATAAACCATCTTCCCCAAATATTAAAAAGAAATGGAAAAAGTCATTTTATCTGAACAAAAAGAAGAAAGCAAACCCAAACTATCAATAAATGATTTTTTGAAACAAAAATAAATGCAGAAAACAACATGAAGAGATTTAAACACATTAATATATATATATATATAACAATAAACAGACCGGGTTTTCCTACACGGATTGCTAATGAAAGAATCTCCCCAACGGGCACCTGGATTCGCCACAAGGCAAGTCATATGGGGCTAAAACTTTTTGAACAGGTAGACCCCAAGATCCTCTGCTCACGTGCCAAACTTTAGACCAATATGAGTTTCCAAGTGGTAAAAAAAGGGATTTGAAAAATCTGGGACTACAAAGAAGGTGCAGAGGACTAAAGTGGAGGTGCATGGACATACACGAGAGGGTATAGCATTAGATGGGAGGGTGAAGGGTTGAATTTGAGGCTGAATTTGACACATGGCCTACTCAAACCATTTCCCTAGATATCCAACAGTCAGATTTCCACATCACTCGTCCATTAGCAAAACCAGAAAAAGATCAGAGAAAATGCCTGTTAAGGCAAATCCAAAGCATAAAAAAACAGAATAAAAACACTTGAAATAGAAATTTAGAAACTGAACAATATGAAGAGGTTTAAACCAATAAAAATAATAAGAAGTATCAACTAGAAGAATAAGCCTAAATTTAAAAGAACAGAGAAGTACAACATGTGACCATGATGAAAGAAGCTCCAAATAAGATCTCAGTATTTCTCACCCTCAACAAGAAAATCACAACATAAGACAATAAGGAAACAGCAATGAACATGCCACTACAATAGGCCTACCAAGTAGCTAGATTTATCCCTTATGCTGATATGCCAGATACTAACTAAAAAATTCCATCACAAATGGGAAGGGAGGTGTAACTTCAAAGGGACATGGAGGGGCTACTAATATGTGGATATGAGAGAGGAAAGAGGCATGCGTTTGAAATTTGAATACTTCCAAAAGAAGTGACATAAGAAAGTAAAAATGACTATTGAGGTAAAACAGTTTGCCAATGCCATGTGGCAAACACCATTTGTTTTGAGTATTTCTTCAGAATAGAAAAATGGAAAGGTGATCACATCACAGCATCTGTCAGGTTAGCATTTTCCTTTCAGGGAACTTGCTCCTACATAGGGTTTCTCCAGTTGGCATATGCCTCATTTTTTTAATTTATTGCAACCCTCACAGTTACTCCACTCTTAAGTCCATGCAGACTTATACCATATTTAGGTTCCTAATGTCCCAGTTACTTAACTTGATTATTATATTTATTGGGAAGATTAAAATTTAATAGATAACTTCAAAGCATAAAAGGGATATACAGTCGGGTTGGGAGGGAAGCAAGAAGAAAATTTTGCGAAACACATCACAATTCTTAATCAAATTTATCTTAGCCACATGACATAATAGGCCCCACCATATTGGCATCTCAATTATCACAATTTTAGAAAGTCTACTTCTCTATTAATTCAATTTCTTCCTTCCTACCCTATCACATTGCCTTGAACTTCTCTCTCATATTTCTTTCTCCTTCCATTGGTATTTGTCTCAAAGTTCTTGCTATTATTTTTTGCAGTCTGAAGACCATCCAATCTTATTCCCCAGACCTAGTTTATCCAGGCTTACTCTCTTAGGCCCATAACCTACAAGGTCACATAGTTGTCAAACCTATCCTGCATCATATATAGCCCAGATCGACTTGAAATTGGTCATCATGGCCTACCCACTTGGGCATCCTTCTACATGCATATGAGAGCATGTATCCTCTCCTGCATTATGTCCAGAATCCAACCTCCTTTGATTTGTTTCCCCTGTTGTGGTTCTACCTGCTCAAATTACAAATAAATCTACCTTGAGATACATATCAATCAAGCAACAAGATTGAATAGCTGGATGTCGCCAAGAGTATCTCAGAGTATTCCACCCAAACTGGAAACCATTCTCAAAGGGAAAAGCAGTAATCCATTCCATGTTGGGGCAGACTCCTGTAACCAGGATAAGTGACCCATGCCACGAACAGGATGGAAGAAACTAAGGTAATTCTCTGAAAAAATCTCAGCAAAACGACATCATCCCTTCAATCACAGCCCATGACAAGAAGATTTGGAGACAAAGGAATGTCACTGGATTGCTGAACTGAAATAAGAATTCTTGCAATGCCAACCCAAATCCAACTATCCAGCACACTGCCATCCAGTGGAAGAACCATCACAAACATCACCCACAGCTTTGGGAAGAGAAAAAATCAAGGGATGGAAAGGTACATTATTTATATTTATCCATTTTCCTAAATCAGTTATTCACGAATCACAAATTCTCGATAGAGCCTGAAGAGGGCAATGGTAATATGATAAAGCAAGAGCTCTAACCCCTCATATATTCTCCACCAAGAATTTAGAACAGAGGTAGCTTGCACTCCAGAAGGGTTCACAAGAACATTCAAGAACCTTTCTTTCCACCTCAAGGAAGTCAAATTCAGGATGCACGAATCTGTCCACAAGGCAGTACAGTAGGAAGCATTCTCTTTCTCTTACTGCATTGTCCACATAGTTCACAATCCATAGTCCAAAGTAGTCAAGGGCCCATGAAGGTGCCATGCCATTCTAATCCATGAGCATGGCTTGATGAAGGCGCATGTGTACTCTCAAATGCCACAGTATTCCACAAGAAGCACAAGGGCAAAATGCACCTTTCATGCCTTTATCACAGTTAATGTACTCTTATTCATACAGTACCTAATTGGAACTTCCATTGTCAGAATCTTCTCCACTATCTCATATCCTCATCTTGGGCATCCACAAGTCCTGGCCAAATGATCACAATCCCTTCAATAATATCTTGGTCAGAACCTAGCCAATGGCAAAACAAAATATCTTACATTCAATGGCTAATTTAATCTTGCAAGAGTTATCACAGTACACATTGTACGTTGCCAAAATATAGTTTTAAGAACATAATAAGGATATAGCATAACTAATAGCACAGTGCAGAAGCTTCTACATTTGGAGTTCTTCACCTGAGCTAAAACCAAACATTTCACTCCTCAAGAAAAGAACGTAAGAGAGAACATAGAGTAAGGAGAGATATGCATGAGTACTGAAACTAGCAGGAGTGGATGAAACAAGTACAAGCATTATCTCTCCCCTATTCATAGATGACCAAGTAAATATATGACTCGATAAATTAAAAGCTATTGACAAAATCTTTGATAGAAACTTCTGGAAGGTGCAGCCATGACCAATAGTTCCATTAGGTCGTTTGGAATATCAGATGCCCAATATTAATAAGACTATGGCTGAAATGCAACAAGACCATCAAAATACTCACGTTTGCCAGCATTTCCTGATAATATCTGCGATAACTGGATCCATATCTTCAGGAATATCAAGGCGGCGATGCTGGAATCCAACAGCGCCAACAACTTGCATGGGATTCATCCCTCCCCAAGGTTGTTGCATTGTAGAGAGCTCCCATAATATGACGCCAAAGCTATATACATCACACCTGAAAATCTCCAACACCAGTCTCAGACTTGAAATCCAAAATCCAAAAGGCATAGTAGAAAAGTTTCTGGTAAATATAAGGAAAGAAAACATACTTCTCATCTGAAGGTTCATTTCTCAATACTTCAGGAGCCATCCACTCAGCCTAAAGAAATGAGTCATCAATGAATTAATTAGCTAATTTGAACTAAGAGAAGCACCAATATTGATGAATGATAGAAGAAAAAAATATGAAATACTTGAGAGACATACAAAAGAAAGAAAAAGATGTGGTAGCTAATGGTTACTTTCACAAAAGACATTAGCATTTTCTATTATCTTTGCAGAAGAACAGTTTATAAATCAATGATCCGTCTTTAAAGCCAAAAGATGTCATACTATAGCCATGGTCTATGTACTTGAAATTACAGAATATTTAAGATATATATCTTTCTAACGATAAGGTAAGAATGTTGCGACCCGTGGTCAAGCGGTCGAAACAGCCTCTTGACATTCTCGGGTAAGGCTGCATAGTTCTCACCCCCCCAGACCTCGCACATGCGGAAGCGTCATGCACCGGGTACGCCCTTTTTTTTTATCTTTCTAATAGGTCTAATAAATAAGAGTTAGAATCCTACTTTGTGCACATGTCTAAATTTGGACTACTTATACAGGCATAAAGTAACCATAACTCCATAAGTCTGCAGATATGGACATTCCTGCCCAGGGGAGACACAGGCATTGAATTTCAGACACACCAACCCACTGGAATACAGAAAAAGGGTCATGGTTGGGTAAATTCGTTTTTTTGTTTGCATTACATATATTTGAATTGTTTCACAGTTGATTATCCTGATTTACATCTTCAAGAGAGTTTTTCAATGCCACAAATTGCCTTCCAAATGAAAAGTCAGGCTAGGATTATCTGGACATTGATTTTCGCAACTAGATGACAGGCAATAAGCTGCCTTAAGGTGATGCATGGGTGAAAAGGAACAATATTGCAGAACTGAACTATCTCTATAAGATTGCAGATAGATGAAAACACGGTGAGGATAAATGTAAAGGGAGTTTAATTAACTTACTAGCACAATAGTGTTAAAGTAACGAAATAAAGGACACAAAGAAAGGTGTAGGCATCAATGGTAAGGAAACTAATCCCAATACAGGAAATGTTAAAAACAACACAAATAAAGATTATACATTTATATTTGTCAGAATTTATGGACGAAAAGATGAATCAATAAGGTAGCTTACCGTCCCAGCAGTTGACCTTGAAGAGAGAAATGTATTATTCTTCATTCGAGATAACCCAAAATCACAAACCTAAATGATTGGGAAACAATTCAACTCGAGCTAAATCAGGCTCAGATCTTATGTTCAACAACAACCTCATATGTGAGACAAGAATGCTACCTTCACAACCCAATTTTTATCAACAAGAAGATTTGGAGACTTCAGATCACGATGAACAATTACAGGTGAACAGTTGTGCAGATAATTCATCCCTCTAGCCTGAAAAAACCAGGTATACCAAGGAACAAGCATTATTCCCACTGCAATAACCACGTTTACCATAAACTCTACTAAATAAAGTAACATAAAAGAAGTATAGAATTTAGGGAACCGTACGACATCCAGAGCCATCCTCAAACGCCTCCGTTCATCTAATTGATTGTTAGGCCTGTGAATTAATCTATACAAACTACCCCTGCAAAAAAATGAGTAATCCTTCAAACTTCCAAAAGATGAAAGTGAAAACCATGTTAAAAACAACTGATTTCTCTTTTAAATTAACCAAAAACTATGAGGACCCCTAGTGCAAATGTATATCCACGCGGAACAACTATATAGAATTCAAGAAGGTTTATAATCTGTGGCACAGTTGTCAAGGCAACACCAACTCCCTGTACTTCCAATTTGAAAGACTATCACCTTCTTTTTAAATGGATCCAATATTATTTTTAGTCAGCAGAACAGAAAATCATAATTCAAACAACCTCTAATCTCCAATTTTAAACTTCTGTATCCCTGCAGGATGAATTTCTAAAAGGATTACCAGTAGAGAATGGAACTTCTTAACTGGAGGGCCCGTCTCTCTAGTTTTTGCACATTGGATGTCTTCTTAGCATGGTTCAAGAAGTCGACCATTTCGGTCTAAACCAACTGAAATAAGTTAGTTTCAACTCTAGTTGGCACAAAAAGGACCACGACTCGAGTCACATAATTTGGACCAAAACATTTAAGTTTCGGTCTAAATCTCAGACCATCTTGGTCGTGCCATTTCATTTCACCGAAACAGTATAACCATGGCTTTAAATGACTCAAATTCACAATCTAAACACACTCTTTTGATCAACTCTAGCCCCACTTTTCGCAGGTTTCGTGCGAAACCTACTGTGAAGGCTAAAAAAATTAAGATTTGAGTAGATTTTGGTCATTCCTCTACCATTTCTTTGTGGAACAAGCTCTTCCAGTGTTGTGCATGTCATCTACAAAGATTTGGTGGTGGATTTTGGTCATTCCTCTTCCATTTCTTTGTGAACAAGCTATTCTGGCCTTGTGCATATCATTGTTCATGTCCAATTGCCTGCTTCTGTTGGTTACAAAACCTATTAATATACTCCACTACTTTCTCATAGCAAGCCATTTCTTCCTCTTCGAGATCATCCAGATGCATTTAGTACAATGTGTTGAAAATTATCAATCTAATAATCACTAATCGCCACGGAGGAAGAGGAAGAGAAAGAGTTGTTCTCAATTAATCATGTTCACAGTTTATTTGCACATTAGAAATAGCAGTAACAAGCTGAAGCAAACATACAGTAAAATGACTGAAGACAAAAACAAGATTGTGAATGGTTAATAATTAGAACATAGTTAGCAATCATGTTATGCAAACATACCGAGGAAGAAATTCTGTAACAATTGAAAGATTTGGAGCACGAGTTACTGCACCCATGAGGAGAACAACATTGGGATGCCGTAACCTTTTCATGATCCGGACCTTGGAAACAAAAATAAATCCCAAATTAGATTTTAGGTCATAAATCACCAGTTAAAAAGAACAGCATTAGAAATAATAAACAAGACAAAGGACAAACATTCATAAACATTATAACAGGAACCACCCGATGTTGAAGAAATATAGAGGTTATTATCGCTAAGCACTTAGGAAGGCCCTCCAACACCTGAGTCGCCTACCGCTTTGACAACTATGCTTCAAATGGGTCCCACAACTTGGATAAATCTTATCTAAGTAAACTACCAACAAAAAGAAAATAATACCTTCCCTACACATGGCCCCACAAACAATCAAAAAACCGATATACTTCTAATTTAAAACGTATACTATGATTTGGGCACATGGTTATATGATACCCCCAATTAACAAATATAAATACATTACGTTGATCTTGAGACCAAACACATCTGATCTTGCCCCTGCATTAACCATTTCGTACTTTTATCTCATTCCTATTATGAAATTGTTATTATTGCTCCAATTGCTGCTGTCTCCCTCTCTAAGTGTACAGGCAAACTGCTGGTCTGAGTTCAAAAGGGGGGGAAATCCTAAGATCATAAGAATGGACTAAGATTATGTACCCAGTAACAAGGTGACAAAACATGTCTGCATTTTCATTAATATTTGTAGACACCATTATAGGGGTAAGAGACGGCCCCTAAACAAGTGAAATCATGATTTTAAATCTACTCGGGCTCAGGTCCCAAGCTTGAAAAGGCCTATGAGAGCGACTGCAAGTACATTACATAGTCATACAACATGCCCTGAGGCATCTAATTGCAGCCATGTGGGGATTACATTAGTTAAAACAGCACAATGGTTGAAGAGAAGAAACAAGCAATACAAGAAACATTGCTTTGATGTGCAAGGACCCATTTGTACAGGTGCCACACTCTAAATTTCCCAATTTCCCAGCTACAAATAAATGTTTCTAGTATGACCATTTTCATTTCGGCACTGTTTGTTTTCTCAGATTTCATCTTTAGGTTACACAGACAAATAATAATCACTACCATATGTTTCCTAAATCATAAGACCCAGGTTGGCCCAGACAAGTGGACCAGTTGAACCCCACCCACCAAGGGGAATGGGCCGAGTCAACCACATAATCAAGTTTTGACAGAAAAAAACACCTTCATATTTAAAAGACTGCATTGGCTCAGCCAGTTCAACAGACAAACAATCTCAGATTACGATTTAGTGACAACTCTTCCAGATTCACTTATGAAGGAATCCCTAGTTAAAAGCCCAAAAATCTACAATCTAAACTCAACATGCTTGCTTTCCTTCTAGCATTTACAGGGGGGGGGGGGGGAGAGAGAGAGAGATACCTCAGTTCTGAATTCTTGAAGTGCATCACCAGAAATGTCCTGGTCTAAGAACTTCTTCACAGCAACTTCCTAAAGAAATTCAAAAACCATGGTTAGGTCAAAAGAACCAGACCAGGAAAAGATTCCGAAACACACATTGGCGGAATGGTACAGTCGAAATTTTAGAAAATAACTAGTGAGAAACAACATTGGCCGAGCATACAAATGAAATCTCGTACAACTGAATCAGTAATTACTATACATTCTTGCTAATATAGGGAAGTGTATTGAGTATTAGCTTTGTTAGATTATCCATAAAGTATTTGAAGTTTACACATTAGAGAATCATCCTCATATATAAGCTATGGCCTATAATATAAAGAGAATAGAAAAAAGAATAAAATAAATTTATTTAGAAATGTTCCAACATGACTGACTTAAATGATTACCATAAGAATTAGTTAGAAGTTGTAGTCTTGTAGGACGCTTGACTCATGAAAGAAATAGAACAAATTCAAAATTTTCCCCCACCTTTTCATTACAATATTATAGGTCAACTGGTGAAGGCTCACACCCGGTTAAGGGTTGTTACTGGGTACTAGCCCTGCTTTCACACCGGGGAGGTGTAGACTGGAGACAGTCCTAAGTCCTAACCTTAAGCATTTTGCACACAATGGCTGCTTTCAGACTCCAGTCCATAACCTCAGACTGGAAGCTTGAGCTTTTACCACTGCACCAAACAATGGCCCCTCATTAAAGCCAACCCAATGCTTAGAATAATTAAGCCCATGTACTTCAAGTCTTCCACTGTGAACCCAACTCAACCCAGTATCCAAACTTTGGCCATACCCCCCAATGAGGTAAGACTTGGACCAAAACCTGATTGGAATGGTGAACCCAAGACCTTCAAACACAAGGCCATGTTGCGAATAGGATCTCCAAAACTCCTTAACCAATAGTATGCATGTCAGAGGGATAAGGATGAGAGACCCATACATTTGAATTGTGATAGGAAACAAAAATGAAACACCAACTCATCAACCAACTGTATAAGTACACTACAATGAATGAAAATCTTAGCTCGGGAGTCATTCAGTATGAAGAAGAAAAAAAAATCTTCACATGTTCATGGAATTTCCATTTAGAAGAAAATCGACAGATAATACAGACAGCAGACATGGTGAAGTTTCAGTCTCTATGAACAAGTAACTCACAGTTCCATGCCACTCCCCACGGTATACCTCTCCATATGACCCTGATGAACAAAAGTTACGAAAATCAAATGTGGTTTAACAAAGAGAATGAGACACCATAGAAATCCTTTTTGCAAAAATTGACAGACCAATAAGCATAAGTTATTACCAAGTCCAATACGCTCACCCAAGGTGATTTCCTCCCATGGGATTTCCAACTCAGCAACATCATCAAGTGTGCTGTCAGATTTTGAACAATCATTACCTGCCGATCTGTCTGAACTTCTCTCAGCTTCTGCATGAGCAGCAAAAGCATCATGCTCCCGGTCACCACCTCCTCGTGGTGCATACCCTGCACAATATGCATCACCATCACTCTGAGCAGCACACCGTTGGTTGGAACATGAAGCACTACCAGGAAACGGGACACAAGACTCTGATTTCTCATACTGCTTATTGACAGCTGCTGTTGTTGCAACTACAACCGCAGCAGTGGCACTGGCAGTGGCTGCAGCTGTAGCAGGAACTACAGTGTTTGAGTCATTACTTGACATGGCCGCAGAAACTACCATTGAAGATGCAACAACAGCTGCTGTTGCAGCAGCGGCAGCAGCAGCAAAAGGCACAAATTTCACTTGGGAAGTGTCAGGAGCTAAAGCAGCAGATACTTCAGATCCTGATGAATAAGGTATTCCTGATGCTTCGCCTGACTTCAGAGGTTGGTTAACATCCAAACCCTCTACACACTTCAAATGCTCCATTTGAACGCCTGAAGGACTTGGTTTTAATTGCACACCATGGTAAGGAAGAGGCGGCAAAAACTGGCCCCGACCAAGATCAGCATGAGCCTCATGCCGGGTTCCATTCCTCCTCTTTTTCTTTTCATCCTTATCTTCTCTCTCTTTCTTTGCTTCAACAACTGAAGCATCTTCCCGCTCAGAATAAATTTCAGTGAACAAATTCGGAGGTGCAACAACACCACTTTCCAGCAACACATCATGAAGCTTCTGAGCTAATTGTGGGTTCTCTTTGGCAGCATCAATCATGTACTGTGAAACATCTTTCACTTTCATTCTATGCGCAGCAGGGGAACTGACACCTTCAGTCCATGAAGGAGATCTTGCATGCATAAAAGGATGGCTAGGCCTCCCCGAAGCCAGCACCTTCTCAACCTTGGAGGGTTCCCCGGAATCATTGGTTGTTAACTTGGATATGACCTCGCCCTTCATTGGCTCCGGTGGAGGTTCTTGTGAAGATTCCACTTCAGGATTCTTGACGCCTATTAGCTCACCTGAATTGTCTCTTTCAATAGAGTCCTTTTCTCTGCTGGAAAGACCCCTAGACCTAGATCTCCTGTCCAAAGGCTCAAATTCCAAGTATCCTCCAACAGAACTTGTAAACCCGCTGCCGGAGGATTCTAAAATGGAGTGGTCAGCATCTCTAAGGAAGGGACTGACCGGTTCAAAATATTCTATTTGCGGTCCCGCTGCATCAGATGGGATAAGCGTGCCAGGGTCAGCCATCAGATCAACAATGTATTCCCTGCCATGTGCATTAACAATCAGCATATTCCCAACTGTTTCAGAAATCAAAATAAGGGAAAGAACAAAGAAAATTATATTTCTTGCATTCCTTCCGCAAGTCTATTTGAAGGTAAGTTTCACCAGAAAGAAATTAAAAACCCCAATGAATTTCCATAGAGAAACAGAACATATTTTGAGCTAATATATTCTCCGTCTGCAAGAGATTCACCTTAAGTGACAATGTCATACATAATCTTCAAAAGGCATTATTTTAGTCACTTAGTCCATTAGTCCACAGAACCGAGTAAACTGACATCTTATCATAGATAAGTATTAAAAATCAAAAGGTGTAAAATGATAGTGAAGCTAAGACACCTTCAGGATGAGATGGTAATAAAGCTCAAAATTTAGGATCAATAATGAATCTTGACAGCACCACAAGCAGATAAAGAACTAGAGCAGTTTAATCACATGAGAGGAGGATATTTTGGACCAGGAAAATACTTGAAAGCACCATCCTCCACCTTAAGAGCAAGATATCTGAACAGAACGGATTACCTTCCGTCCCCAACCTTTACAATGTTCATCGCCACATTATCAGAGCCCGTATACTGCTGCCCTTTCACTAAGCGGCACGGAATGCCTACACTATCAGCCAAAACCTGCATTCCATTAATAATCATTACATGGGCATCATGACTCAAAAAAGAAAAGAATGACTTTTCTAATGGAAAGTGTAGTAATGCTAAACAGAAATTAATTCCAAGTGTCAATAGCCAATTAAACTAAATACTAATAGAGCCTTCATTTACATATCAAGGTAAGGAAGATGATAAACCGAAGCAGTTCGATTTAATAAACCCCTTTTTTTAGTCCATTTGTCTACACTGATGTGAAGATAACACTTTTCACATAAAGCTATTTGAGTAACCCATGTGCCTTTGTCACAAGCAACACAGTACTGAATGAATCCACTTCCTCATGCTTTTTTCATGTTTGAGGCAAATGAGGAACCATTCGAGCTTTTTTTTGTTGTCCTTTTGCATCAAGTATCTGGCACCATTTGCTTAACTAAGATACAGGTAACATGACAATCAAAGCTTTGCTTTTTGCATGATTGATAGGTTTAAGAATATCAGCAGCTGCAATACATAAAAGAGGAGCCACTACCTTGAACAATAATGCACGATGGCGAGCACAACCAATGGTCAAAGAACCAAGAGGCAGCACCATGCTTCCAATAGATGCTCTTAAGCGATTACTAAGATTCCTCCACGCTTTCAACATGCTCTCCGGATCCCCAACTGGTCCACCCATGTAGTTAGCAACTAAATCAGCAAGCTTTTGTACCATATCAGTACCTACAGAACCAAAAGATCCCGACCTTAACTCAAGAGCCATCATTAGAGCCTTCTGCTCAAGCTTTAATAGGTCCGAATCAGCTGCCCTATTTACAAGAACTGCTTCCCAGCTGATATTTTCCGACACTGGCACTCCTTGCAAATCAACAAGGGAAGGCATCTTCTCGGAAGTAGACTCAGCCAGAATGCCATATAGGTCATAGAAACCGTCCAAGATCTTGTCATCATAGTTAAGAGCATTGTAGTTCTGTAAATCATAGACACATCTATTGCATTAGATAAGTTAGAAAGAAACAAAATTCGAAAGAAAACCAAATATACCTGTTTCAGTACAAACCTAAACCTAATGACATCTTAACCTAACCAATTAATATATCTTGGAGTCTATTGACAGATAATTTAAGGCAGCAAGAAAACAAGCACAACTTATTATTTAAAAAAGAAAAAGATCACCTACTATTAACTTCATTTTGCAGCATTTGTTATGTTGAGACATACATAACCCAGCAAGGCAGAAAAAAATTGGCTGTGGCATAGTTCTCAAGGCATCATCTAGTCGGTGCCTAGGCATTCAGGCTCTTTCTAGGGTCCAAGACGACAGCACGCCTTGTTGAAACTTCACGAGTTTACGATTGTTTTTTGATGAATATGCTTATATTATATACTAAGCTTTGTTCATTATCTATTGGTTTTCTCATACAAGGCCACTACTAGCATTATTATATCATATTGCATTGATATGGTTTATATAGTTATATGTTGCATGTAAACGTAATTATATAAAATTATCATTGCTATATTACATACAGTTATTAATGCAAGCGTATGCGACATCTTGTCACCTAAAAGCCCCTCCAATGCCTTGAGTCGCCTAGTTCAAGGTTTATGATCTCGCTTTCGCCCCCCCCCCCATCTCACTGATCCAAGAAAGAGAGAGCTAGCGAGATAATGTATCTTTTCCCCGGTCGACTCGGTGGTCATATGGTCTTTGTAGCCCCTAAAAATTGGTACTTACCCCATTTTAGGCCTTCTAAACACAATGGAAACGTCAGTTTTATTTTAAATTAAACCTAAAATGATACTTTGACTTCGTACCCTATATAATTAGTCTCCGACTTTTCGGACCTTAGGCTAGTATGCTCTATTCCAAAATCCACATTCCACAATCAACACATGACACAACATAATCATAAGAATTTAAAAGACTTCATAGATAATTACTTAATTGTTTAACAATTAACATTGATGACAGATGAGTCACATAAAATACATTGAAAATTTGAAATGACATAAGATAAGCCACTTAACAAAATAAGGCCAGCGTTATATGCATCATTTATTTAAACAGAAAAATAAAAACAAAAATTTAAACAGAAAATATATTTCCCTCCGTGAATCCATAGATCAGTATTATATCCATCACATATAAAAAAAACCAACGTAAACCAACAAGTATTGATGATGTTTCCATGAAAAAATGGGTTTAAGAAGATTTTTTTATCTAAAACGGTTCTTAAGAAGAAAAGTAACTCCAAATATGGATGAGGAGGTAATATTCTCTACTCTTTAAGCTTCAATGAGTGTACGAATGGAGATCGTCAAGCAAAAGCACCAAAATCCTTACTCACAAAGAGAGAATCAAGGGATTCATCATCATCAAGGCTGAAGAGTGATTCAATATCAGCATCTTCAAAGATTTCTTGTTCTTCCAAAAGTGAAGAGAAAATTGATAAAGCATATTAACTAGCTTAGAAATGAAAGTAGGGAAGGCACCAGGCCCGGATGAGGTCCTAATCGAAGTGTGGAAAAGCTTGGGAGCATGTGGGGTTGTTTGGTTAACCAAGTTGTTTAACAAGATCTTGAACATGAAAAAAATGCCTGGTGAGTGGAGGAGAAGTGTTATTGTCCCAATTTACAAGAATAAAGGAGATATACAGAGCTGCAACAACTATAGAGGCATTAAACTCACAAACCATACTATGAAACTATGGGAGAAGGTAATAGAAGTTCGCATAAGAAAAGAAACCGATATCTCCGGGAACCAATTCGGTTTCATGCCTGGGAGATCCACTACAGAAGCGATTTACCTTCTTAGGAGGCTTATGAAAAAATACAAAGTCTACAAGAGGGATATCCATATGGTATTCATTGACCTAGAAAAGGCCTACGACAGGGTTCCCAGAGATTTAATATGGCAGGTTTTAGAGAAAAGGTGTAAAGTAAATATGTAGATATAATTAAAGACATGTATGGAGATTTGGTGACTAGTGTGAGATCAGTGGGAGACCAAGGCGTTGAGTTCCCTATTACTTGCGGGTCACATCAAGGATCCGCATTGAGCCCCTACTTGTTTACACTTATCATGGATGATTTAACCAGGAAAATTCAAGGAGAGATCACGTGGTGTATGCTTTTTCCAAATGATATTGTTCTGGTCGGTAAAACAGTGGCAAAGATTAATGATAAGTTAGAACTATGGAGATCTACTTTGGAATTGAGAGGTCTTAAGATGAGTAGAACGAAGACAGAATATATGAGATGTAACTTTAGTCGATTGGGAAGCGATAGCGAGGGAGTGAAAATTGAGGGGAGAGAGATCCCACAAAGTGATTGTTTCAAATATTTGGGCTTTACCTTAAACAAAGAAGGTGAGATTGATGATGATGTTTCCCACAGAATTAAAGTAGGATGGATGAAATGGAGAGGGGCGTCCAGAGTGTTATATAATCAACGTATTCCTCTAAACCTTAACGGAAAATTCTACAGGATAGTCCTAAGACCGGCTATGATGTATGGCGCAGAATGTTGGGTAGTCAAGAAGCGTAACATAGATAAGCTGAGTGTGGCTGAGATGAGGATGTTGAGATGGATGTGTAGCAAAACCCTAAGAGATAGAGTAAAAAATGACAAGGTTAGAACCGATTTGGGAATTGCTCCAATTCAGGATTAACTCTGAGAATGTCGGTTACGATGGTATGGGCATGTTCAAAGGAGGCCTTTGGATGCACCAGTATGGAGGAGGGACCAGATGCAGATGGATGAAGCGAAAAGGGCTAAGGGTAGGCCAAAAATGACCATTGAGGAGTTAGTAAGAAGAGACATGCAAAATTTAAGTCTTCACCCAAGTATGGTATCTAACAGAGCTGCTTGAAGGGCTAAGATCCGGGTTACAAACTTTTTTTTTTTTTGCACGGATCCATGTAACCTACCCCCATTTAGTTAGGATAAGGCTGAGATGTGTTGTTGTTGTTGTATTAACCATCTTAGACTTCTTCTTCTGCAAATGTTGTTGAGGACAAGCCTTAGCAAAATTTCCCTTCTAACCACAAATATAACAACGATCAGAAGTCTTGCCACAAAACTTCTTTCAGCGAAGAAATTTCCATCGTTTCTGGGGACGATGGAATCTGGACTTTAAGATGCCTGACGGTGAAAGACCATTTAAAGAACCAATTTGCCCACCTCAAAAGTTGATTATCTAATAGAGTCTTCTACTTGAATTGTAGCATCCTAGGGAAAGCTGACATGTCCATCTCAATCTGGAAGGTATGGCCTATCAGATGAAATTGGAATTTTTCTATTTTGTTTGTTAGTCCGAGATTGTAATAGGTTGGAGTCCGTCAATTATTACATGTATTATTGTACCTTCGGGATTGTAAGTGTGTGAAGTCCGTGTGGACTTATAATATTGTTAAGTCCAGGCTCAGTCTAAAAATACAGCCCATATGTAACGTTTGAGAGCAGAGTGTTCAATAACAAGTTCACTTGTGTTTTTTTTTTCAAAAAAGTAGAGAGAGAAAGAGAAGCAAGACAAAGGAGAGATTTGGCCATATCTCGGTCGAGTTTTCGTACAATTTATACGTCACCATGCATCTCCTCTGGCCTTTTTCAAAAAATGCGATATTATCGAGATCTTAAACCATAGCCTAGTTTCCTTGATAGCTATGGCTGTAACATATAACCCAAGTTACAGGCTAAAGAAGAAAGCGATGTCAGAAATGTGAGCAAAAGCAATAACACCATGTGATTCAGTAATGCAAATGCCTAATAAAAGTGGAGAACAGATGTCTGACATCTATTTCTCTAATCAATAAATTGTAGCAAATAAAGGTAAGGAAGAAAGAAAAAAGTACAATAAAAAATCAGACATAGTACAATGAAATAGACAATATATTTGAGATTACTTAAAGGCTGGTGGTCTCTTCTGGAAATGATGTAGATCAATGGAGATTGAAAAGAAGAAAGAACAAGCAAGAGCTAGCACTGAAGCCCATCGAGACAACCATCCTTGGGCCCTATATAGGCCAGCTATGAAGTCCATTGAGCCCATCCTTAAGAGCCAATTGCGGCATATGTGTTAGGCTCAAGGATTAAAGTATCGGTATCGGTCGCCGCATTGGTCGATCAAAATTAAGATACGTATCGGAGGGTATTGTATCGTATTGGATATATGCTAAGATACGTTAAAGATACGCACATAAATGGATAAGAAACACCTTTTTAAACACTTTTACATAAAAAAATTGCTAAAAAAAGCTATTGATAATATGTATTATGCATACACACTAAATTGAGGGTATCGCACTAAGAATTCAAGGTTTGTAGTTGTCTCATAAATGTAAAATCCTTCTTCCCAACCTTGATTTCTACTTTAGTTAAAGAGAAATATGGCTGGCAGCAACTTTGGAACAAAAACCCCCCAAAAATCATGTTTTCTGAAAAAATACCCATCTTGACCATTATATGACCATAACGCATTGTATCGGTATGTATCGGTGAGTATCGATACTCACCGATATACATTGATACTCATCGATACGTACCGATCGATACATACAAATACTCACCGATACGTACTGATACATACTGAAACGTATATTTCACCTCGATTTTATATTTTTCATAGAGTATCAATACGCATCGATAGTGTATTGGTACATTTCGGTATGTATCGTAGGATATATATCGATACGAAAGGATTTTAAAAATTTCATGTATCGTATCAGTGTGTATCATATTGGTCAACTAAATTTAAGATACGTATCAGAGGGTATCATATCGGCATCGGAGATACTTTAAACCATGGTTAGGCCCAACCAATAGGCCAGGTTTGGGTCCATTACACGTCCTTTTTTATGACTTGCATGGGAGTCTTTTAAGTAGATTCTATATTCTATTTGTTTCTATTTTTGTAAGTAGCTACATGGTAGATTTTATTTAGTATTCAGTTTCTACTTTGAGATGTTTCTATCTTATTGAATTGCTATTCTGTAGGGAATTCCCTTTCCATGCAAAGCGATTTTGATTGAAGCTATTAATAAAATAGGGGTTGCACTACAGCCCCATGATTTGAGTTTGAAGAAAGCTTAGTTTATGCCCTTGTGAAATGTGAGAGACAGTCATGGTGAAAGACTGACCAGGGACATAGGTGAGAGGCCTTGGTCATATCCTGCTTCTTCCCTTCTTTCTCTTCTATCCTTCTTTTTCTTAGTTTCTATTTTTATTTTTTTTTTCTTTCTTTTTCCTTTTTCATTTTTTTTTTTTTTTTTTTTTTTTTTT
>NC_056561.1:3213881-3215696 GCF_013358625.1 Macadamia integrifolia | reverse complement strand
TTTTTAACTCTGCCACTAGGTTCCAACAGCAAGGTATCGAGCCATAGTTTCTGTTTCTTTTCAACCCTGCCACAAGGTTCCAACAGTAAGGTACCAAGCCATCAATCCACCCTGCTGTTGTTACTGTTTTATTATTTGAAGGGTATGCCTTTGATCCACCAACAGAAGCTGTGATTGAAGACCTCCTCCAAGCCTGTGACACTGCTTGTGATCTCCTACTGCAGCAAGCTTTCAGGTCCCTATAACTTCCATTGTAGCTGACAGATCCAGTTCATATTTTGAAGGTGTAATCTCCCCATTGTCCTTCTTCGATGGTGTTCTCAGCCACATCCAGTGGCTGGTTTGACTTGTGGGCTTACTAATTTTCATTCTAGTTTCTACAATCCTACCTTACTGTTGTGCCACATCCAGCCATCAACCTTGGCTGATTTTCTGAAATCATCAGGAGCATGCCCAACCCATCGATATAAACTAGGGTTCCATCTATGGTTCCCATTGGCTGGTACTGTAGTTCCAAACAATGAAAATGGTCGAGTCCCTTTCAGTCTCCATAGTTTGAAGCCTCAAACAACTAGGAAGTAGGAACTGCCAAACCCTGACTTGATCTCTGCTCAGATTGAATCTCTCACAATAGGACAGGAATACATCTGAAAGATGGACCCATTACTCTCTCTTAAAGCCCTACTAATTCTAGAATGCCCAAGGTTCCCCACGGATCATCCGTTTAAGTTAAGCTTGATGGTTACCCATGCTGAGACAACTACATCCCTCTTTCTTCATCTTAAACCATTGGGGCATTTCTAGACCAACTTGCTTCAAGGAGTAAAACCATAGTACCCATCACTTGTCCAGTGATATGTATCTTGCAAGTGAATTTGGAGAGTGCACGCAATGCAAAATTTACCAGGCGACTACTAGCTTTTATAATTTGTTGTATGGTTGAACATTCCATAAGTACGCCTTAAGCAATCTCTTGGATAAGTTGATGCTTTTGCAGAGACCATCCATGCTGAAATGATACCCTTCAAAGTTAAAAGTTGCAATGGCTTCTCTAATCTCTACAGCTTATAAATTCTGTTTATATCACGAATGCAGGTGTCTTATTGTTGGCAATTAGAATACGGACATATACCCCAGATGCTCGCAAACAAATGCGAATAAGAAAATGTCACAACCACATGATGCAGCAGCATGTAAGTTTCCAAGCAATACACTATGAAAGCAAAGAGGGACAGAGAGAGGGGCGGAAACTGACCCAGTATCTGTAAGCAACAACCTCTGCTGGAGTGTTCTGGGAAGGGCAAGAACCCAAACTAATCTGCTTTACAGCTTCAATCTGAACTGCCTCAGGATCCTCCCTTGCACTCAATTCCAAAGCCAGTTGTATCTGATATTCTTCATCCATCTCAGGATCCCTTGAATTGCTGGACTCTGAATCCCGTCTCACCGCATCCAACACAATATCCAAAGCGTTGCTATCCAAAGAATCGGAAGTGTCCCTTGCCTCTCCTCTCCCTCTCACATTCGAAGATGAGGGAGGACTAGGACTTTTTCTGTTTGTAACAGAATTCAACCACCCAGAGATACTGGAGAACGGCTTCTGCTCAGCATGATGTGATGGAGACGAACAAGAAGGCGATGACCTGCCAGGGGAATCATCATTCGATCGATTACCCCTCAACGATGTAGACCCTTCAGCATCTTCTGACTGGGTAGGCACCATATGAAGCTTCTTTAGAATGTTCTTCATGCTGCAACTGGGAGGCTTACTAAACTCGATGTCAGAAGACGAAAACCCAGTAACAGTAGAGCCAT
>NC_056561.1:3212381-3213812 GCF_013358625.1 Macadamia integrifolia | reverse complement strand
AAAAAAAAAAAAACATTCACTGCCAACCCAGAAAACCCTTTTCCTCAAGCATCACCTCCACCCCCAAAAAGCCGCCCAACGAACCCATCAGACCCAAGCCCTGAGACACATACGGAAGAAGAGTCGAAGATCAACAGAACAGCTAATTCAAAATGACGAAGAGATGAAAGTAGTTGATTCTTCTTACCTCGAAGAGCAGAAACTATCAGAAGATATCTACGTCGGGATTGGGTCAAAATGATTTTCCATTTCTGGATTGAAGTTTGACAGAAACCGATCGATTATTCGATTGGGAATCATTTTTCAATCTTTGTAACGGGAGCCCAGCTGAGCCAAAGGAAACTCTGAGTGGAAGTCTGCAACAGGGGAAGGTGGGAGAGATACAGACATACACACCGCAAAGGCGATCAAGTTGGTGTGGGACCTGAAGACGAAGACGACGACCCACTTGAATATGAGAGGCTCCACGGTTCCTAAAATAAAAAGTGCGTAGTTGCGTAGTGCGAGAGGGCAGAGAGGCAACTGAGACTCTAAAGTCCTAAGGGTGGGCATGACCGCATGAGACGAGTTGGAAATTTTTGTGGTGGATTAGATTGGTCGATTGGACTATTGGAGAAGAAAATTAAGAATTCCTCTTTTTCTCTATTTTGAAAATCCAAGATAACTTTTCTAACAGAGTCAAGTTATGAGTATTTAATTGCCCACAGTTATTGGCCTTTGGGATAACTGAACCAATAAATGAGCGAAAAAGACCCTTCTGATGATATGATCCCCTTCTTTTTTACTCTCTCCGTAGACTAATACAAATTTCTTTCTTTCTTCAGTGATGGCCTTTCCCCTTTGGTGTCCTTTGTTCTATTTCAAGATCCAAACCATAAAACCAAATTTACTGTTCTGGTCAGTGAAAGTTCTTTCCCTTTCACTGAAACTCTGTTTTGTTCTATTTCAAGACCTCAACCATATAACCAAATTTAGTGATTATGCTTTTTGTTACCATGGAAGTGGGCTATTAGTAAGTACTGTCCTTGACCTCACTGAATTCTCTAATTTCATTTCGTTGTATGTAGAAAGGTTTTGATTCCATGGCAGGCGCACTAATGGTGAGGCCAGACTTGAGATTCCCCTTTGAAGTTAGCTGTTGGCGCACTGGAAGGTCGAGTTGGTGAATAAGGACAGAAGGGCCAGTTGTTCACAGTAAGGAAAGCTGGGCCTCACCATGAGGTTAACTCCTTACCTCCTTGCTTTTTTTTTTCCCCCCCTCCATCCAAGAGCTGCCATCGAAGACAACAGAGATAAGATCATGAGCTTTTGAATGCTGTATTTACTGAGTACTGATCTGGTCAAGAGGGAATCAGATCCTCTCCAATGCCATTCGGATGAGCATTGGGCGCACTAGTGTGTTGGAGAGGATCTGGGTTAGGCCAATAGCAT
>NC_056561.1:3208587-3212361 GCF_013358625.1 Macadamia integrifolia | reverse complement strand
GTTTTTTTTTTTTTCGTGGTGGTGAGGCATCCATAGTGAAGAGAGAAAATCTGACCCACGGGATCTAACCCTCTGATTGAATCGAGAAAGGATATTTTTTGAATCATCCTTCGTAAATGGTTGGAGTTATGAATGAAATAATTCTCTCTTCAGCACAGATGGTTGTTAGATAAAAAAAAAAAGCCACCAATATCTAAACCGGGGGAAAGTAGCCAAGCTTAGGTACTAGGAGAGTTATTTTATCAGTCACCATTTTGGAGTAGACTCAAATTGGCTGGAGAGCCAAAGGTCCTAAGGAAGTTCAAACAGCTGAGCTCATTTCAATTTAAAACCGAATGTCATGATTCATAATAGAGGTCATGAGCTTAACTCTCTTTGGGCCTACAAAAAAAAAATGGTAAATCAAAGGTTTTATTTCATACAATTTTGTTGTGATCAGTCCTTGAAAATTTTAAATATGAATATAACTAAATTATTTAAAAGGATTGTCTCCTATTAACTTATAATTAATTGTTTTTAAAATCCATAACACCTGATCAAAATTCAAGATAGCTCCCCAAATTTCCCAGAAAAATATAACCACTCCATATGGTTCTCCAAAACATCCTTTCATCTTGCCATTTTTAATTATGTGGAGGGATTATGTGGTCTATCAAACCATGCGACGAATAGAATTCATCATTGTAACAGTATTTCGAATACTTCGTCCTATAAAAAGGGGAAAATTTATTCTATTACTCCAATCACGATGTCACATCTATGATCTATGTATTGGTGTACGATATCTTGTATTCCGTCGCAGTTTAACCTAGATAGTACTGGTGCAGTGCCTCGACAAGCAGGACGGCGGTTCCGCTAGCCGATTAACGGGCCATGGGAGTTGCAAGGGGGCAGAAGGCTGGGGGCCAGTCCCCCGCTCGAATTTTTTATTTGAGGGCAATTGTGTACTTTCCGGATTAAATTTTTTCGCTATATATTTGTAGCAAGGGTTTCTTTCTCTGTAATGCAAGCATTACTCAGAGGTGTGAGGACGAACGCTATAACCCTATTCTCCATTGATAGTGAAGCATGATCTCATCTCACCGGGGACGTAGGCAACTTTGTCGAACCTCATAAAATCCGTGTGTATTGTTTATTTTGTTTTTTCATTATCTTCTACATCGTTTTAAGATTGCGTTTCTACGCTATTAACCATATAACTTTTCCATTTGCAATTAAAGCACTTTCTACATAAGATTTTAATTTTCTTTCATCCATGACCAGTCACCATTGGTGACTTGTCCTTCTGATTGGATTATGTGAAAAGTTAATGTCAACTTTATTTCTCACTCTATATTGTATCATGTTGAAAATAGCCCCCTCTAATCAAGGGTCATATCCCATGGTTGAAGAGATTTTCTCTTCCCCATAGGTGAAGGGAAATTGGCTGCTTCTAAATATTCAATAAATTTGCATTATTGAGAGCATAGGGAACTTTATAGTTATGCCAACTTCCCTTTCATGTTCTACCAAAAAAAAAAAAACTTCCCTCTCATGTCTTAAACCCACAATACAAAATAGAGGTTTAGGACAAAATAAACATGTCATAGGTAGAACAGTCATTGTGCAAAGGCCATTCACCCATGAAAGTTCATATGGAAAATGGAGAATGCATTTTCATTTATCTTTTATCTTTTTTATTTTTTATTTTTTTTTTGTATGTGTGTGAACCATTTCTATTATATTTGCATAAGTTCAAATAAGCGGAATAAGTAACAATAGGTATTAGCCACAACTAATTCCAAGTCAATCAATATCATTCTAAACCAGTCTGAACCCTAGAAAATCCAATATGAATAAGTCAATTTGAATCATCAGGAATCAAGATAGGATTATAATTTTTAAAACCCTGAATGAGCAAGAAGAACCTATGCAAGGAAACCCTAGGGTTGAAGAAAATTTGTTATTGGTAAATGAAAGATTAGCGGTAAAGTCAACTGAGGTTTATAATATATGCATAAGCTATAGTTATGTAAACGGTGGTGGATCCCATAACAGAAGTCCAGCGCCCATCCTTATCTGTTTCTCAACTTGTAGTATTTGTTGAGTTAAAATAGGTATTATCTTGATTGATGATGCCCACATAATAAGAAAAAGGAATCGTCTACGCTTTGGGAACTTCAATCTGTAATCTTAAAAATCAACATTTTTAAATCACAAGCACAAGATCCAGCCTTAGAGGAAGTAGATAAGGATCAAGAGGCTTGACCCCGAGATCTTCTGATAAGTGTGGGCTTTGTAGGCATCACAGTTTACCAATTGTGCTAGATAGTTTTTATTTTAATAGGAAGAGGAGGGCACGTTCCCTATGCCACCAGCATGGGGATTCTTCTACGTCAGACCAATGGTAGTGTGGGGAACAATATATGCACATAGGTACACATAATCAGGGGAGGAGAGATAAATAATAATAAAAAGGGTAATTTACAATGCCACCCCCTGGAGAATGCCAATATTATAGGAATACCCCCTCTCTTTCACCAAATTAGACTCAAACCCCCTACCGTCAGTCTCCGTTAAAGAATATACCATATATGCTGATGTCAACTATTATATTTTATTTTAAATACCAAAATGCCCTTACTAAACTAAACGTAAAATACCTAAAATGTCTATGTAATAAGTCCCTCCAAGAACTTGCGGCGAGGAGTTGACCCATGATGGTGGCATCGTTGGAGAGGCCGACGGTGACGATGAAGGCATGGGCATGTTTGTTTCCAGCACTGGCAACAACGGCATCAGCGACGGACGGCGACAACAGGCTCGCGGCAACCAGTAGCAGACTTAATCAAGTCTCGATTTGTTTAATCCAAGCAAGATTTTTTTTAACCAGCACTGACCTTGAACCTATAAAAGAAAAGAAAGGAAAAGAAAAGCCCAACAAATATGCAGATTTCATCCGTGCAGACCTTCAATCAACTCAAACCTAATCAAAAAGGGTAATTTTCAACTCTTTAATCAACTCATGGTGTATGCGGTGGGAAATATGTTGGATCCAACATATCGAGGGTTTCTTTACGGTGGGAAATATGTTGGATCCTCTTGGTGTATGCGGATTTCATCAGTGCAGACCTTCAATTTTCATACCTGAGTTCTTTGGTCTGGACACAATTGATAATCAGTTTCACTCCACCAAATATGCAGATTTCATCCGTGCGGCACTGGAATATCTCTGAATTTGAGTTGCAACTAGTTCTCCGGTGAAATCCCACCTGAGTTCTTTGGTCTTGACAAGCTCGGCATTCTGGACTTTTTTTTTAAAACAGACAAGTTGGCCTCACGGTTCAGACTTCTGAGAGAGAAAGAGAGAGAGAGAGAGAGAGAGAGAGAGAGAGAGAGAGAGAGAGAGAGAGAGACCACCGGAGAAGAAGCTTAGAACCACCGACAGCTCTGTTGCGGATGGTCAGTGCGAAGTAACTTATGTAAAATACGTTTTATTATTTATTTTAATTATAAGGGTAAAAATGTCATTTTAAATCCTTACTTAACGAAGACTGACGGTAGGGGGTTTGAGTCTAATTTGGTGAAAGAGAGGGGGTGTTCTTATAATATTGACATTCTCCAGGGGGTGGCGCTGTAAATTACCCTAATAAAAAACATTGTGAGAGTGCATATATATTAAATACATTGGCTGTTTTTCAATATATTAATATTTGTTTTCCTCAATGAACCTTGACAAGATTCCAATATTTCGAGCCACAACAAGAGATAAACTCAATAAATGAACCTATTGTT
>NC_056561.1:3206556-3208567 GCF_013358625.1 Macadamia integrifolia | reverse complement strand
AATTGGCTGCTTCTAAATATTCAATAAATTTGCATTATTAAGAGCATAGGGAACTTTATAGTCATGCCAACTTCCCTTTCATGTTCTACCAAAAAAAAAAAAAACTTCCCTCTCATGTCTTAAACCCATACAAAATAGAGGTTTAGGACAAAATAAACATGTCATAGGTAGAACAGTCATTGTGCAAAGGCCATTCACCCATGAAAGTTCATATGGAAAATGGAGAATGCATTTTCATTTATCTTTTATCTTTTTTTTTTTGTATGTGTGTGAACCATTTCTATTATATTTGCATAAGTTCAAATAAGCGGAATAAGTAACAATAGGTATTAGCCACAACTAATTCCAAGTCAATCAATATCATTCTAAACCAGTCTGAACCCTAGAAAATCCAATATGAATAAGTCAATTTGAATCATCAGGAATCAAGATAGGATTATAATTTTTAAAACCCTGAATGAGCAAGAAGAACCTATGCAAGGAAACCCTAGGGTTGAAGAAAATTTGTTATTGGTAAATGAAAGATAAGCGGTAAAGTCAACTGAGGTTTATAAGATATGCATAAGCTATAGTTATGTAAACGGTGGTGGATCCCATAACAGAAGTCCAGCGCCCATCCTTATCTGTTTCTCAACTTGTAGTATTTGTTGAGTTAAAATAGGTATTATCTTGATTGATGATGCCCACATAATAAGAAAAAGGAATCGTCTACGCTTTGGGCACTTCAATCTGTAATCTTAAAAATCAACATTTTTAAATCACAAGCACAAGATCCAGCCTTAGAGGAAGTAGATAACGATCAAGAGACTTGAACCCGAGATCTTCTGATAAGTGTGGGCTTTGTAGGCATCACAGTTCACCAATTGTGCTAGATAGTTTTTATTTTAATCGGAAAATGAGGGTACGTTCCCTATGCCACCAACATGGGGATTCTTCCACGCCATACCAATGGTAGTGTGGGGAACAATATATGCACATAGGTACACATAATCAGGGGAGGAGAGAGAAATAATAATAAAAAACATTGTGAGAGTGCATATATATTATATACATTGGCTGTTTTTCAATATATTAATATTTGTTTTCCTCAAGGAACCTTGACAAGATTCCAATCTTTTGAGTCACAACAAGAGATAAACTCAATAAATGAACCTATTGTTGGGTAACTACAGCTACAATTTTCTTTTGGTAAGCAACTACAACGACAACTGCAATTCAATTAAGGTTTATCCCAAGTAAATGGATTCAGCTATATAGTTCTTATTTCTTAGTTTAAGTCTATTTAAAGGCGAACTACATAATCCATTAATATTCATACATTATATTTTGAGTCCCATTTTAACGGCATGACTCATCATATTTAATTTTAAAACTTTATACTTGCGTTAGTTCAGACAAAGTTGAGTTTCTAATTAACCACTTTTCCAAGCTTTAAATTTCTACAACTGAAGTTTACCCCCCAAAAAAGATTCTTTACAAGCGAAAGTGAGTTTGAGCTGAAACTTAATAAATAAGTAAATAATAATGTGGACAAAATGTTTACAAAGTACAAATGCCAAATAAGCTAATTACATGCCACAAATATAAGGCTTTTTATGAATGTCTACCCCAGCTCGATGGAGGACCCTCTCCAAATTTGTAACTTGAAGCTTTTTTTTTCCTCCAATTTTTTTGCTTTTTTTCCTCTTCATTTGTTTCCATTTGTTTTATTTGTGCCTCACTTTTTTGTTTCAAGTAGCTCAATTTCTTGCTACAAGATCTCTCCATCCATGTGTATCTCAAGGATGGTGGCTTCAAGCCCTTCCATTCTTGTAAAACCACTGCCTTTAGTACAATGAGGAGTAGAACCCGATAAAGCAAACCTTGGTTTTTATTTCCCTTGTGACCAACCTGGGAGAGGGGACATGTCAAGTATTTGTCTGGGATCATGTCTTCTTAGGCCTATTATGAATGTACAATGCAATTTCAATCATTTATTGTTTCAATAGAATGTGATTATTTTCCCTTTTGG
>NC_056561.1:3196708-3206520 GCF_013358625.1 Macadamia integrifolia | reverse complement strand
CCCCCAAAAAAAAAAATTGCAACATGATGAAAAAGACTTATTCTCTAAGATGGTTTATGAAGGCTAAACATTTGGTCTTTTTTTTTCTTTTCAATTATCATGTAAAATTATATTTGTACATATGTCCCCATAATGTTTTCCCCAAAATACACTTCTAATAATCATATGCCAAACAATTTTATACTCAAAATAGAAGCAAATATTGACGTAATTAGGAAAATCTAGAGAAGGGAAAGCAAAGAAAGGTTTTCTTACATTGACCCCAAAGCTAATTGAGAGATCCATTGTTAGCTAACGAGCTATTTCTTTCCCATCTTTAGGTTTTTAGACCTCACCTTTCTTGGTGAGATGAGAGAGCTTTGTACTTAATGTTCAGCTATTTAATTTCCATCCTCAAGTTTTTAGACCTCGATCGATTCTTACTCGATTTCAACTTTTGAATCCTTAATAGACTTGAATCTTTTACCAAATCTTTGGAATGAAGCTTGACATGCTTAGTGGGGATCTTAAGACCATTATTGAATCCATAATAGAATTGAATCTTTTTTACTGTTTTATTTTACCATTCATATAGCAAATCTTCGAAATGAAGCTTGACATGCTGCTGGATCTCTAATTGTCTATAGACACAAGTAACTCCAAGGCTGAGTGGGCACAAAAATATTGTTGTGCCTTCCTCCCATCTTGCATTAGTATTTTCTGTGTTAGATTGACAAAGTTCTTCTATCCAAAAAAAAAATATATATCTATATATATATATATATATATCAATCTTTTTGAACATGAGGTACCTATTCACATATGATTTTTTTTTTAATTTTAAATAAATAACTATATGTAAATGTAGAAAATGCCTCATGTTCAGAGAACTCTCTAGACATGTCCATCTAAGTAACTTATTTTTGCTTAGGCCAAAGAGAATAGAACATGTAATATACGTAATGGAGTAGTTGGCGGACGGCTGTAGTTGTTGTCCTTTTGGCTTTTAAAGTGTTTAAACAAAAAAAAAAAAAAAAAAAAAAAAAGAAGGGACAAGTCTCAAAAGTTTTGCGGATTCCTTCCACTGAATCATTGATTATTCGTAGTCTCCACTTTAGCTGTCATGGGGACCAATTGGAATGTAGCTAACTCCTACCATCTCATGTTTGAAACCTTTTTGTGTGGTAAAAATGGTTGAAAATAACCAATTATCTTGTGCACTCTTCGTTCTCACATGCACGCATCTGTTAATTGAGCCGAAAAAATTGACTATTCCATGTTTTCTTCGGGGTTGGGGATTGTTACTTTATCGTGTGATTATTGAATTAATGTCAGGATCAATCATGAGAGATGCATACACATTCATATGTCAGAGTCAATCCAATGGTCTCGACGTGCATTTTGTTATGGAGAAGAAGCACACGATCAACCCGTATGAGAATTGAATCGATAGTAGGCATATGTTCCTTCTTGTTGGAGTTTCTCATTTTTTATTTGACGTATTTCTTGCTTCACTCTCTCAAATCTTCTAATGATATCCATGGTACTCAAAGCTCTTCTTGCCACCTAGAGTATTTTTTTTGCTCTTGTTGCAGCTGCATGTCAGTGCACTAAGCATTGGATCCACGTGACTATTCTTTGTTGATTCGGTAACTTTTGCTCTGAGGCATGATGAAGGTATCAATCAGTATTGTATTGCTCCATATGTATTGATATGCCAATATTTTGATACCATCTATATAAATCTGATTCACATTGAATCGATATTGGCATCATTAATGACTGATACTACCATTGATAACAATGTTTTCAAATCAGTAACAGTAAAATAGTTGAAAACTGGCTAGGCCCTTTTTTTAATTCAGATTTCCAAACTATCTATATAAATATCCATGATAGAAAACAGGTTTCTAAAAGTTGGTCATCACAAGGGGATCCTTTATCATTTTTATCGTTCTCTCTCCTATTCTTATCACATGGATCCCATGTTAGATGACATTGGTTTCCACATCACCATTGGTGTGATTTCTTCCCCACACTAACATCAAAGAGAAACCAACCTCTCTCCGTCACAAATAACTAGTTTGCCTTCTTGAATTTCCATTTGCCTCTCTTTAGCTTGAAAATATAACAAAGCTTTTTTATTTTTATTTATTTATTTATTCATTTTTTACTTTTTATTATATATGTAGGTCCAACACTATAGACTGGAGTGTAATTTTAGTCCTTGATTTTTGTCACATGACATGCCAATTGGGTAAATTTAAAGTAATTTTTATGAAAAAAAATAATAATAAATAAATAATAGTATTAGATGGAGAAAGAGTATCATGTATTGGTTCATATGTAGGGTTTCAAGATCTAAAGTCAGGATTTTAATCAATTCTGACAAATTTTGATCCAGATCAGATTGAAATGGAAATCAATCCAAAATCGGAGGAAAACAACCAAAACCCTAGTTTCTTTATAGGGTGACCAGTTTATTACTACTAGAGATAAACATATGTCCTAACAAAAAGAAAAAAGAGATGAGCATATGACAATGAAAGCTTTAATAAGTCTTACATTGCATCTAATTATTCCCCTTTCATCCAATAAAGTCTATTGAACTAGTTAATCAAGAGACATATTATTTTATTAAAAAAAAAATATTGCACTATACATCCTTTCACATGGGTTTAATTTATTTTTTAATCTCCTCTTTTGGTCATATGGGCCCATAATATTGTTTCTCACACCATCGTTGACATGACATGCGAGATGCATGGTGAAAGTGGTGTAGCCAATTGGCGCTTTTATTTTATTTTTTTAACCAGCATTATATGTTAAGTGGTGAGATAAGAAATAAGAACTTGTAATATATTATCCATCCAATAAAATATTTGAAATATAATTTGCACAAGCAAATCTTTGTCCATATAACACCCGACAAAACTACACAGTATTGGAAGTCATTTTCATACACAAAGATGCCTTTTATTACTTTTTTTTTTGTTGGAAAAAGATGCCTTCTATTACATGGCATATTCCGCACCTTTCACTATTTAGGTAAATTAATCTCCATGTAACAAACAGTTGTGAGAATATGTTACCACCATCATATGTGGCACATAAAGAACAAAATTTACTCCTGCCTAAAATAAAACTCAACAATGAAAGAAATTTACTATTACCCAAAATACCCATATTATATGGAATTTTAAGTGTCACAACTTTATTATTCGGACAATCTATCTTGGTGCAATCAACGATGGTTACACCAAGCAAGATCCCACTATTTACCTCTAAAGTCTTAGAAATTGTGTTTTTTTGTTATTGAAACTGTTATAGTGAATATTAAGATAAAAAAAAAAAAAACAATTGCTGATGTAATTGGTTAGTGCATTGTCAATAGAATGCAGGCTAACCGTAGGTCATGTGTTCTCCTTAAGCCACACCCTAATACTCTTTACTTCCCATTCATCTCTAGTAGCTGTAGTCAACTTTCTAAGGGGCAAGTTAGATGAACATCTTCATCCTTTAAACCAGGGTTTTAAAACTGTGAATTGGTACTTGAATTGGGTCTAGCCAATTTTGTTTTGGATCAATCAAAATCAATAAGGAATTGGTTGGTATCGGCCTGAACCCTAAAAACATTGTTTGGATATACCATTCCAATAGGAATTGAGGCCGGACTTGACCAATTTTGATTCAGATCTGCTGATTCAACTGATTCATTTCAAAATTGTAATTCATGGTTTCACCCCTTTGCAAGATCTTTGGTCTATAACCATGTATTCTTATCCGGTGTAGCTAGATGATCACCTTGTAGGGTAACCTACTTAAAGGAGATGTTATCCAAAAATATTGTGTTTATCACATAGAAGACATCCGGGGAAATGTGTTTTATAGTATGGAATTGATTGTCCAGAATTCCTTGTCTATGGTCTTGGTGTCTCGAGATGAATATTAGGAATAGGGAAGGATAATTCATAATAAAACCCCCCCCCCTTTTTTTTTGGTTGGGGGGGGGGGGGGTAAGGAAACGCGTGGAGTTGAAGTTTTATTAAATCAATGATGTATATTAAATGGAAGTTATGATACTTAATCCATGATCTCTATAATATAACGGGCCAGGCTGAACCCAAGGCCTCATCCCAGGTGAGGCCCAGCTTGCCGCGACTCAGGCCTGAAAATCCCATATATCATGGGCTGGGAAGCCCAGCTTAGACCTTGAAATTTTGGGCAGGCCCAGGCTCAACGGTCCAATCTTACACCGAACGCAATTTTTCTTTGCCAGGAAACAAACGGTGCCTTAGGCACCCCGTTTATACTTCTATTCCACACCGTTACTGCGACTCTGCGAGCATTTCTATGGTCTGGTACTCTGGTCTGGTTCTTTGCGTTGGAATCCATTTCTAGCGTTAGAAACCAAATCACGCAGAGAGCAACCGAAGAAAGAATGGGGAAGGGAAGGGATCCAGATCCCCCATGTTTCAGGAAGTACGGTCTTCCTTTCTACTCAGCTTCTTGGGTTCCATCGAAGAAGATATTCGCTCAGAAACTGAAGCAAAAGCAAGAATCACAGAAGGAAGGCGAGGAAGTCGCCACTGATGATGGATCCACGTTAACGTCAGATACTAAAGCCAATAGGAGCTACTTGGCGTTCGCAGGCGGCGGTGGAGAAGGCCGAAGCGGAATCCCTAATGCTATTCTTCTTGCAGATTTCGATTTCTCATCCAATTCTCTCTCCGAACAGCCGGTGAGTGATATTTTTTAATCTCTTGTAACTGGACAGTTCGTTCAATTTTTTTTTTCTTTTGTTCTTTGGGCGATTGAATTCAATATTTGCAAATGATCTATTTCCACATGTTCCGGATGGACTTCTACACAGTGAGTCATCTCCTTGATTTTCGTGATTGTTCCTAAACTATTTCGATATACATTGAAATTCAGTTGCATTGATGGATGTTTTTTCAGCTGTCTTAGTTATCGTTTTGATGCTCCTACTGTAAGAAAAGGTTTAGTTTAACAAACTTAATCACTTTCATCCGTGCAGTGGTTTTGATCTGAGCTTTCCAACGCTCACTGTTTCATAGTTTTGATGTTTATATGGCACCACCTGTGCTAGAAGCTGTAGAATTTTGATTTTCTTTATCAGAAGCGAAGTTTCTGTTTTCCATCTGTTGGACTGTGAGAACATTCCTTTTCCCCGCCGACTGATGTCTTCTTATTCTATATTCTGCATGCCATTATTCTTCCTCTGTTCTTTAATCAAGAGATTTTGCATCTCCATGGCTTCTTGGTGCGCCTCCTTCGTGGTTGGTCTGGAGAATCTCAACACACCAAGCTATGTACTTCTTTGTTTTTTGGGTAACAAGAGCTATGTAGTTGAGTACTTCCTTTTGTGGGTAGTCTGAATCCATGACATTGATGATGCCTGCATTTTGCCGACTAATTGTTGTTTCCATTTAATGTGCTACAGAAGCTTCCTATACCAAAGCAATTCGATGGTTAGCTATTAAAAAGGGGAAAACCCATACTTATTTCATTAAAAGGTCTACATTGTCATGACAGGTGGCTAAGCTTGGAACTCAAGCTGATTTACCATACAGAATGGCTGTCCACCCAGGTGGAGAAGGCCTTATTTGTTCATTACCAAAAAGTTGCAGGTGTTGTGTTCTTTCCTTTCCTTTGACAAGATGTTGTTCTCTTATTTTCTTTTACTTATTTATTTGATTTTAATTGTACCTCAAGTCCTCAACTTCTGCCCTTTTTGTAAAGAGGAATTACTGAGGCCTCAAATTTGTGGGTTTTAACTTTGATAACAGAAGCTTTCATCACCTGCTGATTTCACTGTTGGCCTTTACACTCTCTATGGATCTCTAAGGAAACAACAGCCTTTAGTGTGAAGTTAGGGTCTAGCAGATCTTTTATTTTCACTGGATCTAGAATCTTATCAAATTTGAAAATTCCCAATCTGATCTTTGCACTCATGGTTTTATGAACTATGATTGGTTTCTGATAATGCAATTTTTTCATGTAGATGGTTCAAGTGGGATGTTCTAGAGGATGAAGGAACCTGTAAATTGGACCTGATATCCTCTGAGAAAGTGTTGACCCAGTTGGAAGATATTGGTCAACAGTTAGCACTGACCTTTAACAGTGAGGGTTCTGTACTTGCTGTTGGTGGCGAGGTATAGAGAATCTATGCTTTTCCCTTTTTAATTGAATAATATGCATATGAGGAAACATGATCCATTCATTTACCCATTCTAATTGGATATGCATATGAGGAAACATGATATGAAAAGGAAATCTTATGATATGAGGAGGTGGCTAAGCTTTACCATACAGAATGGCTCTCCATTTCAGCCCAAGCAAGAGGGAGATTTCCACATTTATTTGGTTTCTTTTTTAGAGCATGTTACTTTAGTCGTTTAGATGTTTTTTTGGTTAGTATAGGATACATCTTAATCAGTGAAGTTGTTGTATCTTTTATTAGTTACTTGTGTGAGTCAAGTAGGAACACTCCTAAAGCAGAGCTTAGCATCAATTAGATCTCTGTTTTTTATATCTTTTTCTGTGTGCAGTTTTATAAATATGTAAGAGGCTAGACCTCGCTTACAATTTGATTGAATGGAAAATAATTAGTTTGTTTTGGAAATTAAGGTTGTGGACTCAATCTTCTTTGCCCCCTTCCCAATTGTTTGTGATTTTCTCTCTCCCCATGATTTCTCTTCTTTCTCCTCTCGCCCTCTATTCCATCCAGCGATCACTCTTCTCTCGATTTCTTCTCTTCCCACCTCTAGCAGATCCTTCTTTTGATCCGCATTAAGTTTGGGTAATACAAAGTAACTTTTGTGAATGGTACATATCAAAGTTCTCTCCTCTAAACAAAGTCTGATTTTTTTTGGACCATAGCTAAATAAGGACTCTTCTTTAAGCAACGATTAGAAGATCTAAAGACAGAGAAATTGTCTTGATATGACATACGTCTAAAGATAGAAATTGTCTTGATATGACATAAGTATAGGAAAAGTATTGTTCTAACCTTGAGAGTGAACTACCATCTCAAAGTTGCAGGAAAAAAAAACACGATTCCCAGAATAGAAAGTTGTCTTAATTTTTATGTTTCATTACTTTCTTTATTTCTGACAAATTAGAAGTCAAATCTACTGGAGGTTAATTAAGCTTTATTCACCTGAAGTCAATCTGAGTGTCTGGATTCTGGATCAAATATTTTCTCATGATACAGATATCAAAATCAAGTAAGGTTGCAGTTCCAGGTGGATGTAGTTGTCCAGTTGTGGCCGCCTTCAGTAACATTATTTATGATTAAGATGTGAAAAGTCTATTGAGAAATTTGATAAATTTTGTCACAAAATGATGTATTATATAATGGTCTTTGGTGCAGTGCAGGATGGCTATTTGAGGGTCTTCAAGTGGCCTAGTATGGAAGTCATTCTTGAAAAGGATGATGCTTATTCGTCTGTGAAGGATTTGGATTTCAGGTGCTTGGATGTAGTATTAAATTGGATTCTAACTTGATAAGACCTAGATACTCAAATTAAGTTCATCCTCAATTAATTAATGTTGAATATCCTGACTGTTGTGAGGTTACGACATGCAGCTCTGATGGGAAGCTTCTTGTCTCCCTGGGAAATGGTGGCCCTTGTAGGGTGTGGGATGTAACCTTATCAACTGTTATAGCTTCTTTACCAAAGGAATCGGTGAGAATGCACATTTTAATCTTCCTTATCTCCCATACTGAATGTACTGAATTTGTTTATAATATGTATAGGACGAGGTTTTCGGCTTCTGTAGGTTTTCTCAGACAAGTGATAATAAGCAGATTCTGTATACTACTGCTATGCGAGGTGAGTATTGAGTGTTACCCTTTTCTCTTAACTATTTTATAAGCTCTTAGTTTTTAAATATTATACATAGATCGGGGAGGAAGCATTGTATCTTGGAATACTAGCTCATGGAGGAGAGTTCGCTCAAAGCAAATAGTCCGTGATCCTATTTGTGCATTTGACGTTTCTGCTGATGGAAGACTCCTTGCAGTGTAAGAGTTCTGCAACTCAACGCTTTATAGTTTCATGTGCCCGTGAACTCATCAATCCTCTCTATCCGCTACCTTTATGTCATGAAAATTGTTATACATTTGTTTACGCATGTGGTTATGTCTTGTATTTTTGGGAAAATTGTTACTAAGCATAGGTCTTATTAGGAGGATGGAAGATGATGTGAAAGAGAATATAAAGCTAGGGTATATATGTAAGGGGATATAGGTTTTCTACTCTCACTGTGTGTGATTTGTGTTACGGTGTTACATCTGGTGCAAATCATGACACATGTGATGCACATAGTAGGGGTCGTCAGATCATTCTTCTCACCTTGATACTCCAAGTTGGAGTTTAGTCTCTGAGTGGGCACCATAGATGTTTTTTTCTCTCTTGATGAATGTTGCATGGGTGAGGATGATGATAACGAACACCTCAAATTTCCTTAGTAACCATTTTGAATTGATCTATCAGTGACCCCCTCTGGTTTTCCCCACCCTCTTCTTGTTCCTGCCATTATCTGAGAACACCAAAAGGATTAATGCTTGAACTGCATTAGTATGATTTGCTTTCAGAATCATTTACCACCTGGACTCACATTCTGCATTATTAATTCTTCACTGAAATCTTAAGCTTGTTGATGTTCTCATTGCTTGCCATGTCCTCATTTACAATCCCCTCTCTACATGAGTGCGTGCTTCAAGGTCAATATCATTTTGCTATAAAGTACTGTTCATCTGTGGTTGGGTTTATGGGACTCATGATAAACTTTTTTTGTTTTCTTTTTCACACCAATATTAACCTCAATTGCCTTGTGATTGCTCAAAAGCAGTGGGACAGTTCAAGGAGATGTTTTTATTATAAACTCTCTCAATATGAAGGTGCAGACAGTGGTGAGGAAAGCACACCTTGGGCTCGTGACTAGATTGACGTTCTCTGAACATTCCAGGTGTTACCATCATGCTTTGCCTCATTTATGTTCTCTCTTATTCATTGTTTATACAGCATTTGACTCTTTTGAGAGATTACTGTAACATTGAAGCTTTTGACTTTTGGAAACAGGGCTTTGGCCTCAACATCCATGGACTCGAGTGTGAGGGTGACAGTAATTGGAGATCAAAAGAGGGAGAGTGGTATGTTTCTTGCCTTTTTTTCTTTATATATATATATATATATATCTGATGTGTTCTATATGGTCTCTGAAATGTTGGAATTATCTAGCTGACACTCCATATAGATGTATGACCCTCATATTGGAATCTAGGGGAGAATACAGTGCAGGCTGGGTTTTAGGTCCTAGTCTAATGGTTTAGCAGCTTGATAGCACCATTTCTGTTATCTGGACAATATTCCAAAATCCAAATAGAGTATTGATGGCTGACAGCTGGGGTGTCCTTGGGTCAAAAATGGTAGGATCAGACCTTTTGTCAACCATCTGTCACGGATCGATATGAGACAGAAATTTTACTAACAAGATATGTTGTATCATTGTTGTTGAACCAGTATATGTTGAGTAAATACCATTAGGGGGAAAAAAAGAAAGAAAGGTATGTCTGTCCCCACCAGTTTATATAAAGATCAATGCAATAGTTTTTGGCTACAGAAGCCAGGGTGTCCTGTCCCAAGGATATATGGTCTAAATGTTATGAGAGCCCAGATGGGTTCCAAGGGGAAAGCAAGGGATGTTCTCTACATCTTAGATGGCAAATTGAAAATTTTTATTTGTGGGATTTTTTTTTTGGGTGGGTGGGTGGGGGGTGGTGGGAGCATGTGGCTCTAGGGGGG